>NC_092047.1:375307-611522 GCF_003086295.3 Arachis hypogaea
TGATGAATTTGGATCAAAGATGGCTCCCATTGACTGCTCTTGATCTTGAGAAGAGATCTGTGTGAAAGTTGGATGCTGGTGCTTCAAGTTTGAGTCAACATTTTAGTGCCAATGTTAACTCAAACGCCACTTTCCATCATATCAGTAAAACCAGAAAGGTCTGCTGTCATCGGCGTTTGACCCAACGTTGGAGGGCCAACGTCCGCCGATCCACGCGTACGCGCACCTTGCCAAAATTGCTCATCCACGCGTGCGCGCACTGCGCGCTTGCGCGTGGATGCATATTTTCCAATTTCCAGTTTGATCCAGGGAGGGATGACGTTGGTCTCAGCGTTGGACCTCCAACGTTCCCTCCAACGTTGGTATTTTTACGCGTGCGCGTACTTCACACTTACGCGTGCATTGCTTTTTACCCTAGTACGCGTACGTGGCATTGGTGCGTGCGCGCCGATTCCACTTTTTCCAATCTCAATTCTGGGATGAGCATCGAAGATGTTGGAGGTAGCGTTTGAGGCAACGTTGGACCCCCAACGTTTGGTTGTGGTGCGTACGCGCACCGTGCGCTTCCGCGCACATGAGCCAAAAATATGCGTCTGCGCGTACGCGTGCTGTATGCTTCCGCGCGGATGCCAAAATTTGTTGCTTTTGTGCATACGCGGCATGTACGCGTGCGCGCACCTCAAAAATCCTTCGGCCCAGACTTGATCATTTTCTAACTACGTTGGGGTTAACGTTGGACCCCCAACGCCATCTCAAACGTGAGCTCTGTTTCTCTTCTCCAAGTCTCTTTTCTTCAACCTTTCTCCATGTCTTTCTTTACCTGTTATCAACCAATAAATGCATCAAAGCTATGCTAAAATCATGAGACTTCTTATTATCCTTGACATATAAGCAATTATAGCACAATACCTCATGAAAATGCATTAATTTACTCTTGGTTGATTGAATCCAAGTACACATGAATTTATACCCAAATGGCTTACTTGTAACTCAGGAAAGTGCATAAAACCAAATGAAAACAAAGAAAAAGACTAGTAAAACTAGGATAAGATGCCATGGCATCACAACACCAAACTTAAATCTTGCTTGTCCCCAAGCAAGTACTGAACTATTAAGAAGAAAGAATGAAATGGAAGGGAATGTTCACGTTAGCAAAGTATTATTGGTAGTTCATGGGGTTTTGTTAAGATATGCAACAACTCACTTCTTATTGACCTTTAGGCATAGAAAGTCTCTTTCAAGCATCAATTAACACATTGCTATGACCTCTCATTATTTACTTGTCCTTGGTGATTACTTTTCTTCATTTTCTTTTTCTGTAAGCTTTAGCTCAGTGTCATGTGTACAACAATTTCTCAACTTATTTGTGCTCAACACATTATTCACTGCAGACACTTGGCTCATATTTCTACTTAGGACATTGATGCCTAGCACCTCTTTGGGTCACTAAATGTCTTGTAACTAAGTTGTTCTTGATATTGAACTTTCAGTTGATAATCTCGGGTTAGTTAACCCAAGTTACCAAGTGTTAAAGCACTCCATAGAACTTAATCGTCCAAGCAGATCCTAGTACAAAGATACCACAGGCATATATCCTAGTGTTCAAGCTATTGGTGTCTAGCTTTATTCTTTCTTTTTTTTTTCTGCCACTCTTGGCTTTTCTTTTTCTTTCTATTTGTTTTTCTTTTAACCAAGGATTTTTATTTGCTTGAGATTCATAGACAGCAGGCTAATTTCCACTTAAAAAGAGAACAAGCTATTCCTTTTATTCATTGTGAGTGAGCTACCACACAATCAAACACACATACCACCACTTACTATTATTTTACTTCCAGCTAACAAAGAACTATCTCGCTTCATGTTTCAAACATTTCTTTTATTGAATTGAAAACACTCAGGCCATAAGACAAGCATTTAGTCAAGTGAAAGTGAACACACACAAGCACACACTTAAACTAGCCTTCTTATTGTAAAGTTAAACAGACAAGATGCAAAAACTATCAAACTAGAATGACTACCAACTAAACAAGCATGTTCTTTTCTTTAGTGAATGTGATAAGCAAGGAGCGGGTCCACCTTTTATTTGTCTTCCTTTTTGTCTTTGTTTTTCTTCTCACTTGCTTGCTTACTAGTTTCTCCCTTGCCCTTGCCTTTTAGCTTTTGCCAGAATCCAACTTTTTTCATTGTCTCTTCTACCCTGTTCTCCAGGAGTATTGCTTTGTCTACTTCTCTTTCACTTCTCACTTTGAAGTATTCATCAAAAGTTGAAAATGCTGGTTCCATGTTGTGTAGATGATCCACAATATAGCTTAACTTGAATTGGCCATTTATGTTATAATCAGCTTGAACTCCATACCTTGCATCCTGAAGGGTTGTGAATTCCTTGAGAGCTCTCATATTCTCAAAGTACAGTTGGGCCAACTGATTGAATGACTCTTGAATTTGTGAAGCTTGGTCCTGTTGCATGACCAAAGATCTTGACTCATAGTCTCTTTGTTGACTCATCATCCTCAACTGAAGTTCTTCTTGTCTTTGTTGAGCTCTCATGTACTGTGAATGAAATTCTTCCTGCTTCTCTTGAATCCCATGTATTGTTCTGATAGCCTTTGAATTGCTTCTTGCATCCGAACCATGTTCATATTGTTTTGTGGTTGAACTTGTTGCTGTTCTCCTTGTTCTTCCAATGGTTCTTCTTCCTCCTTTGGTTCTTCTCTTCTTCTCCTTCTTTGTGGTCTTCAACTTTGCTGCGCCTCTGTGACGATCATCATTCTTTCAAAGGTTATAGGCATGCCTGGATTCAACCATTTTGGGTTTGCATCCTCTTGTGGTACTTTAGCCTTCATGCATAACCGCATAATGGTACTTGGGTAGTACAGCCAAGCGTCAGCCGAACTCTTCTCTGCAATCCTTTGAATATCATCGGCGATGATTTCTTGAACCTTCACTTCTCCCCCCATCACCATACAGTGTAGCATGACAACTCTTTGCTTGTTAACTTCTGAAGTGTTCACTGTACCTAGGATTGATCTCTTTATGAGCTCATACCATCCTTTTGCCTCAGGGGTTAGATCTCCCCTTTTCAAGTATTTATGCCTTCCATGTTCATCTCTTTCCCAATCTGTGTTCACCACACAGATATCACTAGAGATTTCATCATAATCTGGGTTTCTATTTACTCTTTGGTGGTACCCTGATTCATCAAAGTGAGCTGTCCTTAGTCCTAAGACTTTCGCAATAGTCTTCGAACTAAAATCCACTTCTACTCCCCGTACATAGCTCTTGTAAGTTGGAGCTTCATTCGCATTAAGCCTTGGGGTGTTAGCATAAAACTCTCTTATGATGTTTGCATTAATTCTAGTGATTGGTGATGTGAGCTCTTCCCATTTTCTCTTTCTGATCTTGGCTTTCATTTCTAGGCATCCTTCATCAGGTAGCTGAAATGGAATTTCTGGATATATCTTTCTATCATTCATCCATCCCAGTTGCATTTGATGGTACCATGATTTGAACTTCCATCGATCATATTCACTACCACTTTCTTCAACCATGGGTTCCTTTCCTTTCCGTCTTTTTGCACTTGAAGAAGAAGCCATGCTTCCTTGATTGGTTGAAGGGGTTGAAGTTAAGTTACAAAGAAGGTTGGGTGGTGTGGTGTACTTTTGGAAGAAGAGTGTTTGAAGTGAGGGTAGTATGATGGGTGTAGGTGAACAAGGGTGCTTAGTTGGTCAGGAGGGGACACGGTTTCTAGGCCTTGGTTTTAAGGTACACAAGGTTTGAATTATCTGGAGTGCAAGATGTGTGAAAATTTGGTTCATGTGCATGGTTCAAGTGAGGCTTTTTATAGTATACTTTAATGAAGAATGGAGGGTTAGGATTCATTTGGACAAGTGGTTAATGAAGGGTGTGTATGCAAAGTTAAATGAAGACAAAGTTTGCCTCTTCGTAAAGTATATCTCCTTGGTCTTCAAAGTGCTCCTTCCAAGGATGTGCAGATTCACCTTTCAAGCCATGTGATCCACTTTTGTCTTCTTGCTAGCTTGCCCTTCCTTGTCTTTTCCCTTCCATTGAATAGTTCTCTGACTACCTAACTATCACAACAAGACAAAAAGAACAAGCATTATCAAACGGTAGCAAGATCCTTTCATATCTAAAACTATAGATTGACTATCATTCCTTATGATTGTCTAACCGTGACTCCCCCTTTTTTTTTCATAAAGAATCAATTGTGTCCCTTAATTAGTGAACCAAGGTTCGGTGAACACCAAACTTGTCTCTTGCTAAGGGATTAATGTAGAATGCAAGCAATTCATCACAATTGATATCTTCATCATAAAATATAATTTCTTTCCTATCATAAAGTCCTAAAATGTTATAATGCATGATCCATTTATGTATGACTTTGATTCTATGAACAAGAAATGATCTTCTGAAAATCACTACACATGCAGACACCAAACTTAGTGTTTGGTCATATACTTCAGCGAAATGACTGAGCATATGGTCTAAGAATGCTTGAAAAACTAATTTGGTGTTCTTGAAGGGACACCAAACTTAGAAGTCTGGCATATGCTTCGAAATAGTGCATGCATCTATCAAGTCTGTTCATGAAGATTCAAAATCATGCTAGGGTGATCATAGCTTATTGAATTTAAAACAAACAGGAATCTTAAATCATGGGTTGCCTCCCATGGAGCGCTCTTTTATTGTCACTAGCTTGACATTGGGTCCCCCTTCAGGGTGGTTGACGGCTGTGATGTCTCAACTTATCCCCCCTCACTGTGAGCTTCCTTTTTGTTCCTTGATGCTCAATTTCAGCATGCTCAAGTGAGAGTATTTTGCAAACAGTGTAGTAGTCATTGGCTTGTTGGCTTGTTCCCAATTGTTGATAGATCAACTGTACTTCATCACCCTGGAGAACCCCTTAGTTGGGATTTTCTTGTTCTTCCATCCCTTCTGAGTATTTTTCTTGCTTTTCTTTCTTCTTCTTGTTACTCCTTCTTCTTTGACAGCAACCTTTATTTTGGGCCTCTCCTTCTTAGTAAGCACTTCAATTCCTTCTCGGTTTCCCTCTTCACTTTGCCCAGTCTCATTCTTCTCTTACCCTGCTATGTTGTTTGTTTCCTGCCTTGGAAGATGGTTATCAACTGTCTTGCTAGTTCCTTCCTTCCATTGCAAGCTTCCTTTGTCAATGTCCATGCAGTTGTTCTTTTCATCACTGAGCTGTGTTTCTGGGAATACATTCAAGGTGATGTTTTTATCATGCATTCTGAGGGTTAGCTTTCCTTGCTCCACATCTATAATGGCCCTAGCAGTGGCCAAGAATGGTCTCCCAAGTATAATGGAATCACCTTCATCCTCATCTGAGTCTAAGACCACAAAATCCGCAGGGAATATGAATTTGTCCACCTTAACTAGAAGGTTTTCAATCACACCCCTGGAACATATCACCGACTTATCCACCAGTTCCAGAGACATTTGTATTGGCTTCACTTCCTCTATACAAAGCTTTTTCACCAAAGAAGAGGGTATTAGGTTGATACTTGCCCCTAAGTCACACATTGCCTTGTTGATGGTCAATCTCCCAATGGTGCAAGGCAGAAAGAAACTTCCGGGGTCTTCAAGCTTAGGGGGAAGCCCTTTTTGAATCAACGCCCTACATTCCTCAGTAAGCAGTATAGTCTCTTTCTCATGCCAACTTCTCTTTTTACTGATAAGCTCTTTCAGAAACTTGGCATACAGAGGCATCTGCTCTAATGCCTCAGCCAAAGGAATGTTGATCTCTAACTTCTTGAAAGTCTCAAGGAACTTATGAAAGTGTTGATCCTTTGCTTCTTTGTTGAATCTTTGGGGATATGGCAGTGAAGGTGTGTAAGTTTTCCCCACTTGTTTATATCCCTGGGTTGATTCTTCCTTTGAATTGTGTGGCTGGTTGTCCTTCTCTTTGAACTTTTCTGGGACATTCTTGCTTGTTGTGTCCTTGTTGCTAGCTTCCTCTTTCTCTGTTGATTCTTTGTCACTTTCCATAGGCTTCTTGGTTGCCTCTTTATTGTCCACCAATATCTTCCCACTCCTTAGCTGTATAGCTTTGCACTCTTCTTTTGGATTAGGAATGGTGTCACTTGGTAATGAGCTTGATGGTCTCTCAATAGCAATTTTCTTGGAGAGCTGTCCAATCTGCCTCTCCATATTCTTCATGGAAGCTTCCTGGTTCTTTGTTGTCATTTCTTGGTGCTTCATCATTTTCTCCATTAACATCTCCAAATTGGTGATCTTCTGAGAGTCTTGTGAGATCGGTTGGTTTTGGGGTGTTGATTGTTGATGGTAAGTATTTTGGTTGGTGGTTTGATTACTGGGTGGATAATGGTTGGAAGTGGGGTAGTTGTTTTGGGGTTTTCTGTAGGAGTTTTGGTTAGTGTGCTGCTGGTTGTGGTTCTAGTTATTTCTTGGGGTGTTTTGATTTGAATTCCTTTGCCATGGTTGTTGATTCTGGTTGTGGCCATCTCCCCACCTAAGGTTTGGGTGGTTCTTCCAGGATGGGTTATAGGTGTCACCATACGCTTCATTTTGTCTAGAGCCTTGGTTGTGCACATATTAGATTTGGCTTGATTCTCTTCATTCTGCCCCCAAGGAGTTGATGGTTGGCTTGTGACATTCACTGATGCAACTTGTAGGCTATCAATTCTCTTGGCCATTTGCTCAAATTATTGCTGAATTTGCTGCTGCATCACTTTGTGTTGGGCTAGGATTGTGTCTACTCCTTCCAACTCTAGCAGTCCTTTCCTCTGTGATGGTTGGCGTTGCCTTTGGTAAGCAAAGAAATATTGGTTGTTTGCCACCATGTCAATGAGGTTTTGAGCCTCCTCTGCAGTCTTCATCAGTTGCAATGAGCCTCCAGCTGAGTGATCCAGTGCCTCTTGAGCCTTTAGAGTGAGTCCTTCATAGAAGTTTTGCAGTTTGTCCTACTCAGTGAACATTTTCGGTGGGCATTTCCTGAGCAGAGCCTTATATCTCTCACATGCCTCATATAGAGTTTCAGCATCCAATTGTGTGAATATCTGCACTTCCGTCTTCAATCTAATAATCCTCTGAGGTGGGTAAAATTTGGCAAGAAACTTGCTCACCAAATCTTCCCAAGTGTTGATGCTCTCCTTTGGGAATGTTTCTAGCCATTGAGTGGCTTTATCTCTGAGGGAGAATGGGAATAACAGCAACTTGTAGATGTCAGAATGCACACCATTAGATTTTACAGTATCACATATCCTAAGGAAGGTGGATAAGTGTTGGTTTGGATCTTCAAGTGGCCCTCCTCCAAAAGAGCAGTTGTTTTGGACCAGTGTGATGAGTTATGGCTTCAGTTCAAAGTTATTTGCATTGACATTAGGGGTAAGAATGCTACTCCCACAATGTCTAGAGTTTAAAAATGTATAAGAGGCCAGTACTCTCCTCTGTGGTGGATTGTTATTGACCCCTCCTTCTGGAGGATTGGAATTAGAGGGATCTCCTTCCATTTCGTGGTATTCCTCCTCAGAATCTTCCTTTCCAACAACAGCCTTCCCTCTAGCTTCTCTTCTTATCCTTCTAAGAATCCTTTCGTCTTGTTCACAAAAGATAGGTGTAACTCTCCTTGTACCTGACATACAAACCAGAACACAAGAAACATAAAAGCCAGAAAACCAGTGAAACTTCAATCTATTGCTAGAATGAAGTTTTGGTTAGCTTAGGCAAAAAGTCAAACAGTTAATGTGTTAGTTGAAAACAAAAGAAAAAAATGCTTAATCTAGATCACCACCTCACTTAATCATTGTCAATCTATTTCAATCCCCGGCAACAGCGCCAAAAACTTCATGTGTGGAAAACAATCCAACACAAAACTCACCGGCAAGTGTACCGGGTCGCATCAAGTAATAATAACTCACGGGAGTGAGGTCGATCCCACAGGGATTGAAGGATTGAGCAATTTTAGTTTAGTGGTTGATTTAGTCAAGCAAACAAGAGTTGATCTGAGTGATTTGTAATTGACAGAAGCTAAATTGCATGAATTGTAAAGGGAGAGGGAAGAATTGCAGTAAATTAAAGAGCTTAAAGAAGTAAAAGAGCTGAATCTTAAAGGACAAGTAAAGTAAATGACAAAAACTTAAAGTGCAAGAAAGGTAAATTGCAGAAGCTTAGAGTGCAGGAAATGTAAATTGCTTGAATATTAAAGGGCTTAGGGAGTTGGGATAGCAGAATTTAAGCAAAGGAAAGTAAATTTCAACAAGTAAAAGAGTAGAAGATAACTTGGATTGAGCTGGATCTTTAAATAGAAAAGTAAATTGGCTTGAAGAAGCCTCAGCAAATGAACAGAAATGAAAATGCAGATCTCAGGGGTCAAGAGACTAGAAAACAAGTTTAGATCTCAATTCCTTCCTTGATCCGATCAGCAAGCAATTCACAGAAAAATATAAAATGGAAGCAGTAAAGGAAATTTAGATCCAGTCCTTAGATCACTTGAGATGAAGAATAAAAAATGATTCTCAGAATTTGAATCAATAGAACTCGTTCCAATCTCAATTCCAGATCCAAAGGAAAATAGCAAGATTAGCAGGAGCAATAAGAATGAAATCAGAAAGCTTAATTCAATTCACAATTCCTTAAAATTATGCAGACGAAAACAAAGATAAATTGTAGATCAGGGATTGAAACAGAATTCCTTCAATCTCTCTACAATTCTCAAAACAGAAAGAAGGAATGCAGAGTAAGAATAAAGAGGAGGGAGAATTCAATCTCAACTAAACTGAGCTTACAGCCAAAAAAAAAATGACCGTCCCCTTTCTAAATCAAACTAACTTCTATTTATACACTTTCTATTTTTAATCTTCAAGCCTTGAATTGGGCTTTTGGCCTTGATGAATTTGGATCGAAGATGGCTCCCATTGACTGCTCTTGATCTTGAGAAGAGATCTGTGTGAAAGTTGGATGCTGGTGCTTCAAGTTTGAGTCAACGTTTTAGTGCCAACGTTGACTCAAACTCCACTTTCCATCATATCAGTAAAACCAGAAAGGTCTGCTGTCATCGGCGTTTGACCCAACGTTGGAGGGCCAACGTCCGCCGATCCACGCGTACGGGCACCATGCGCTTCCGCACACCTTGCCAAAATTGCTCATCCACGCGTGCGCGCACTGCGCGCTTGCGCGTGGATGCATATTTTCCAATTTCCAGTTTGATCCAGGGAGGGATGACGTTGGTCTCAGCGTTGGACCTCCAACGTTGGCATTTTTACGTGTGCGCGTACTTCACGCTTACGCGTGCATTGCTTTTTTCCCAAGTACGCGTACGTGACATTGGTGCGTGCGCGCCGATTCCACTTTTTCCAATCTCAATTCTGGGATGAGCATCGAAGACGTTGGAGGTAGAGTTTGAGACAATGTTGGACCCCCAACGTTTGGTTGTGGCGCGTACGTGCACCGTGCGCTTTCGCGCACATGAGCCAAAAATATGCATCTGCGCGTACGCGTGCTGTATGCTTCCGCGCGGATGCCAAAATTTGTTGCTTTTGCGCGTACGCGGCATGTACGCGTGCGCGCACTTCAAAAATCCTTCGGCCCAGACTTGATCATTTTCTAACTACGATGGGATTAACGTTGGACCCCCAACGCCATCTCAAACGTGAGCTCTGTTTCTCTTCTCTAAGTCTCTTTTCTTCAACCTTTCTCCATGTCTTTCTTTACCTGTTATCAACCAATAATTGCATCAAAGCTATGCTAAAATCATGAGACTTCTTATTATCCTTGACATATAAGCAATTATAGCACAAAACCTCATGAAAATACATTAATTTACTCATGGTTGATTGAATCCAAGTACACATGAATTTCTACCCAAATGGCTTACTTGTAACTCAGGAAAGTGCATAAAACCAAATGAAAACAAAGAAAAAGACTAGTAAAACTAGGATAAGATGCCATGGCATCATTATCTAGGAATTTCTAGGGTTTTGTAGGGTTTTCAAGGGTTTTCTAGTGTTTTTATGGATTTTTAGGATTTTCTAGGGTTTTCTAGGATTTTCTAGGGTTTGTTAGGGTACATAGGTTTTTTAGGGTTTTTTTAGGGTTTTCTAGGGTTTTTATGGTTTTATCTAGGGTTTTTTATGGTTTTTAGGGTTATCTAGGGTTTTCTAGAGTTTTCGAAGATTTTCTAGGGTTATTTAGGGTTTTTAGGATTTTTAGGATTTTTCTAGGATTTTCTAGATTTTTCTAAGGTTTTCTAGAATTTTTCTATTATTTTCTAGGGTTTTCAAGGGTTTTTCTAAAGTTTTCTAGGGTTATCTAGGATTTTCTAGGGTTTTCTAGGGTTTTCTAGGGTTTTTCTAGTATTTTTTAGGATCTTTAGGATTTTCTAGGGTTTTCTAAGATTTTTTAGGGTTTTTCTTGGATTTTCTAGGGTTTTCTAGGGTTTGTTAGGGTACTTAGGTTTTTTTTAGGATTTTCTAGGGTTTTTCTAAAGTTTTCTAGGGTTATCTAGAGTTTTCTATGGTTTTTTAGGGTTTTTCAGGATTCTTTAGGGTTTTTTAGGAGTTTTCTAGGATTTTTTAGGGGATTTTTTAGAGTTTTGCACTAAGTGAGAGATCCTTGGTTTAATACCCACCTATAACATATTTTTATAACATATACATATATAGGATGTAAGTTAGTCACACTCAATTTTCAATCCTCTAATTTGTCATATTTTGACATAGTTTATTCGTAAGGTATTCAAACTATTTTAATTTATTCCAATTTAGCCTCTTAAATTTTATTGTTTAAATTTGAAATATTTGATTTAATCATAATTTTAATTTGATATTTAAATATAAAGAAATATTAGTAAACTAATAAACTATTAACAAAAATAAAAAATCTAAAGATTTCAAATTAATACATGAGTGACAAACCCCCC
The DNA here is from genome assembly GCF_003086295.3 of Arachis hypogaea. Classification (NCBI taxonomy): domain Eukaryota; kingdom Viridiplantae; phylum Streptophyta; class Magnoliopsida; order Fabales; family Fabaceae; genus Arachis; species Arachis hypogaea. Next base: position 386,223 of record NC_092047.1, read on the forward strand.
AAAAAAGACCCCAACGACTATGACATCCCATTTTCTCTTTGCTTACCCAACAATACCCACCACTTTCAAATCTCCAATATTCTTCTTCCACAGCCCCTCAGTCTCCCACCCTGTCATAGACCAGAACGACAGCCACTTCTTTCTCCAGCATCCCTCTGATCTCTTTATTATACACCGTTACTATTGCTGTTGAGGCTGCAACCTTTGAGCTCGATGCCGATCTGCTCACTTCTCTTCTCTTTGCTGCTGTTGTGCTCTCTACTCTGTACTCCCTCTCCAACCTTTTACTTTCTCTACGCACACCGCCGCTATTCTATCCACTAGCAGGCTTCGCCGCCACCTGCAAACTCTGCTGCCAGCACTGCAACGAACGTCTCCTTCCTTCAGAAAATTAGGTGACCTCTTTCTGCACCACTTCCTTCATGGCTGGATTTAGCCGCCTCTGTGGTTGAACCACTGGTTTGGCATTATCCTCCAATAGGATTTTGTGCATACATCTAGCTGGGCTTATGCCCTTAAGGTCACCTATGGACCACCCAAGAGCTGTCTTGTGTGTCCTTAGCACTTGAATAAGTGCTTCCTCTTCCTTTGAATTTAAAGCAGAGCTTATGATCACTGAAAAGTGTCACCTTCTCCCAGAAATGCATATTTCAAGGATGGTGGCAGTGGCTTGAGCTCGGGTTTAGGAGGTTTTTCCTCTTTCAGAAAAAATTTCAGAGGCTCTTTCATGTCCTCTGAATCCTCCAAATCAGGCTGAATATCTTTAAAGATATTTTCCAACTCTGATTCGAGACTCTCAGCCATGTTGATCTCTTCCACCAAGGAGTCAATAAGATCAACTTTCATGCAGTCTGTTGATGTGTCTGGATGCTGCATGGCTTTGACAGCGTTCAACTTGAACTCATCGTCATTGACCCTCAGGGTTATTTCCCCCTGTTGGACGTCAATGAGGGATCGTTCAGTTGCGAGGAAGGGTCTTCCTAGAATGAGAGTAGCACTCTTGTGCACCTTCATTTCCAGCACAACAAAGTTAGTGGGAAAGGCGAATGGCCCAACTCTGACTATCATGTCTTCAATCACGCCTAATGGGTATTTAGTTGAGCCATCAGCAAGTTGGAGACATATCCGGGTTGGTTTAACTTCGTCAGCTAAGCCAAGCTTTCTGACAGTGGATGCAGGTATTAGGTTGATGCTTGCCCCAAGATCGCATAAAGCTGTCTTGGTACCATTATCTTCCAATATGCATGGTATCAGAAAACTCCCAGGGTCTTTAAGCTTTTCAGGAAAGCTCTTTAGAATGACTGCACTGCATTCTTCAGTGAGGAGAACTCTTTCTGTTTCTCTCCAATCCTTCTTATGACTCAAGATCTCTTTCATGAACTTGGCATAAGAAGGTATTTGCTCTAGTGCTTCTGCAAATGGAATCTTTATTTCAAGAGTCCTGAGATAATCTGCAAAGCGAGCAAATTGCTTATCCTGCTCCTCTTTCCGGAGTTTTTGAGGATAAGGTATCTTGGCTTTATATTCCTCAACCTTAGATGCTGCAGGTTTATTGCCTACAGAAGTGGTTGAAGAAGCCTTTTTAAAGGGGTTGTTATCAGCATTTGTGTGTGTCTGATCCCTCACTGGCAATTGAGTGCCAGAAGTAGAAACTGGAGTGACGTTAGACGCCAGCTCCTTTTCTGTTTATGGCGTCTGAACGCCAGAAATGTGCCCATTTTGGGCGTTCAGCGCCGGATTTTGCCCCCTTTGGGCGTTCAACGCCAGGTCCTTGCCCATTTCTGGCGTTGAACGCCAGTTTTGCCTTGTTTCTGGCGTTGAACGCCAGTCCTGAGCGTGGTCTGGGCGTTCAGCGCCAGCCTTCCACCAATTCTCTGGCGTTTTAGCGCCAGAGTTATTTTTCCCTGGGCTCTTACTGTCCTCAGGTGAATCTTTGGTGGGTTGCTCATTTCTTGACTTTTTGCTGCCTTGAGGTGAGATATTTAATGTTTTCCCACTTCTTAATTGAACTGCTTGGCATTCTTCTGTTATTTGTCTTGATAGCTGCTGCTTTGTTTGCTTGAACTGTTCCTCTATATGTATATTAGCCATCCTTGTCTCTTGTAGTCTGTCTTTGAATTTGGCTAACTGCTTTGTTAGGAAGTCCAATTGCTGATTGAATTCAGCAGCTTGCTTTACAGGACTGAGTTCAGCAGTTGCTGTTTTAACCTCTTCTTTCATGGAAGGGTCACTGCTTAGATACAGATGCTGATTCTTGGCAACTGTATCAATGAGCTCTTGAGCTTCTTCAATTGTCTTTCTCATGTGGATAGATCCACCAGCTGAGTAATCCAGAGACATCTGAGCTCCTTCTGCAAGCCCATAGTAGAAGATGTCTAACTGAACCCACTCTGAAAACATTTCAGAGGGGCATTTTCGTAGCATCTCTCTGTATCTCTCCCAGGCATCATAAAGAGATTCATTATCTCCTTGCTTGAAGCCTTGGATGTCCAGCCTTAGCTGTGTCATCCTTTTTGGAGGGAAATACTGATTCAGGAATTTTTCTGTCAGCTGTTTCCATGTCCTTATGCTGGCTTTAGGTTGGTTATTTAACCACCTCTTAGCTTGATCTTTTACAGCAAATGGAAACAGTAATAGTCTGTAGACATCCTGATCTATTTCCTTATCATGTACTGTGTCAGCAATCTGTAGAAACTGTGCCAGAAACTCTGTAGGTTCTTCCTGTGGAAGACCGGAATACTGGCAACTTTGCTGCACCATGATAATGAGCTGAGGATTCAACTCAAAGCTACTGACTCCAATGGAGGATATGCAGATGCTGCTCCCATATGAAGCAGTAGAGGGGTTAGAATATGACCCCAGAGTCCTCCTGGACTGTTCATTTCCGCTTATGTCCATAATGGAGAAAGGGAGATGGTGTAAAATAAAAAAAAAAACTATTTTTATTTATTTATTTATTAATTTATTTCGAAAATAAAATAAATCAAAATAAAATAAATAAAAATGAGTAAGAGATTTTCGAAAAAGTGAGGAGAGAGAAAGTGGTTATGAAGTTTTGAAAAAGATATGATGATTTTTGAAAAGGGTTTTAAATTTTGAAATAAAAATCTGAATTTTAAAAATAGATTTTCGAAAAAGATGCTTTAAAACAGAGAGAAAAGATATTTTTGGATGTTTAAGGAAAAGGGGAAAAACAAAAAGATAGCACAAGATTTAAAATTTTTAGATCTAATGTTCCTTATTTTCGAAAATTTTGGAAGGAAAAACACAAAGGAACACCAAACTTAAAAATTTTAAGATCAAGACACAAGGAAAACTCAAGAACACGAAGGAAGAACACCAAACTTAAAATTTTTAGAAAACCAAACTAAATTTTCGAAAATTTTAAGAAAAATCAACACGAAAACACCAAACTTAGAGTTTGGCACAGGATTTAATAGAAAAATTGTTTTTGAAAAAGATTTTAAAAGGAAAATAAGGATTCTAAAGCTTTAACACGACACTAATAAGAGACTCTAAACCAAAAAGAAAAAAAATTTTCCTAATCTAAGCAACAAAATAAACCGTTTAGTTGTCCAAACACGAACAATCCCCGGCAACGGCGCCAAAAGCTTGGTGCACAAATTGTGAATTACACGTTTCACAACTTGTACCACTAACCAGCAAGTGCACTGGGTCGTCCAAGTAATACCTCACGTGAGTAAGGGTCGAATCCCACGGAGATTGTTGGTTTGAAGCAGTCTATGGTTATCTTGTAAATCTTAGTCAGGAAGTCAATTATGTTTATCATTTGAATTGCGAATGAACAAGAGAGCATGGATTAAAGGTTACTTGTTATGCAGTAATGGAGAATATGTTGGAGTTTTGGAGATGCTTTGTCTTCTGAATCTCTGCTTTCCTCTGTCTTCTGATTCACGCACGCACGTCCTCCTATGGCAAGCTGTGTGTAGGTGGATCACCGTTGTCAATGGCTACCATCCATCCTTCCAGTGAAAAGATTCCAAGTGCGCTGTCACCGCACGGCTAATCATCTGCAGGTTCTCAGTCATACCGGAATAGGATCTGCTATCCTTTTGCGTCTGTCACTACGCCCAGCACTCGTGAGTTTGAAGTTCGTCACAGTCATTCAATCATTGAATCCTACTCGGAATACCACAGACAAGGTTTAGACTTTCCGAATTCTCATGAAAGCCGCCATCAGTTCTAGCTTATACCACGAAGATTCTGATTAAGAGATCTAAGAGATACTCATTCAATCGGATATAGAACGGAGGTGGTTGTCAGGCACACGTTCATGGTTTGAGGAAGGTGATGAGTGTCACAGATCATCACCTTCATCACAGTTAAGTGCGAATGAACATCTTAGATAGGAACAAGCGTGTTTGAATGGAAAACAGAAATACTTGCATTAATTCATCGAGACACAGCAGAGCTCCTCACCCCCAACAATGGAGTTTAGAGACTCATGCCGTTAGAGAATACAAAGTTTAGATCTAAAATGTCATGAGATACAAAATAAGTCTCTAAAAGTTGTTTAAATACTAAACTAGTGGCCTAGGTTTACAAAAAATGAGTAAACTATGATGGATGATGCAGAGATCCACTTCTGGGGGCCCACTTGGTGTGTGCTGGGCTGAGATTTAAGCAATTCACGTGCAGAGGCCATTTGTGGAGTTGAACGCCAGTTTTTGTGCCATTTTGGGCGTTCAACTCCAGCTTTCGCTCCTTTTCTGGCGCTGAACGCCAGAATTGGGTAGAGGACTGGCGTTGAACGCCAGTTTACGTCGTCTATCCTCGTGCAAAGTATGGACTATTATATATTGCTGGAAATCCCTGGATGTCTACTTTCCAACACCACTAGAAGCGCGCCATTTCGAGTTCTGTAGCTCCAGAAAATCCACTTTGAGTGCAGGGAGGTCAGAATCCAACAGCATCAGCAGTCCTTTTTCAGCCTGAATCAGATTTTTGCTCAACTCCTTCAATTTCAGCCAGAAAAATACCTAAAATCACAGAAAAACACACAACTCATAGTAGAGTCCAGAAATATGAATTTTTCCTAAAAACTACTAGAATTAATATAAAAACTAACTAAAACCTCCTAAAAACTACATGAAATTAACCCCAAAAAGCGTATAAAATATCCGCTCATCAGTCATTTTCTCGAATGATAGAGCTTTGGCACTAGAATTTGCTTAATGAAATGGACATTGATGACTATTTTTTTTCTACTTTTCTGTGCATCTCTTGATTTTTGATTAATTGATTATTGAATATTGATGACTTGATCAGTTAAGAATATGGATTAGTTTAATTTTTAAATTTTGTTGTTTATCTATCTTTTTTATTAGGATAGTTCTGGGTTGCCTCTATATGAGATAAAAATACAGTGTGATTAAACTTTATTCAATTTAGTGAGAGCTTTTTAATATGTGTGATGTGTTCTTTCCAAATAGAGGCTTAATTTGCTTGTGTATGATTAAACCTTGCTGCTTTATAAAAGAATGAACTAGCTAACATTCTGGGGCTTAATTTGCTTGTGATTTGAATTTAATTAAAGACAAATGGAAGAATGAAGGCCATAGTTTGCTTAGATTTTGCTTACCATTTTGGTTCACTAATCCATCTTGATTAAATACAATGTAATAAGTGTCTTGCATGTGATTGTTTTCAATTATCAATTTATCTTTTATTAACGTAATGAGACTCCTTTATAGCTATGCAATTGATGACTTCTTGTTAGACCAACTATATTCCTGTCTTTTATTATTGTCTATGTTAATTTGTTAATCGAAATATATCAGATCACACAGAATATTATTATTCATTGAAAAAAGTTGAGAATTTGAAGAAACACTATCTCTAGGATCACTTTTGTCCCTTTTTGGATTAAAACAAAATTAATAGTTTCAATAAAAAGATGTCAAGGAAGAAAATGAGTTAAGCAAAAAAAGAGAAAGAAATAAAAAGAGAAAGAAAGAAGGAAGAAAGAAAAGTTGAGATATTCATTTATATAAAGGGAATCTAGAAACACATTGTGATGACTAAATTAAAAGATATCTCTATATATGTATCATGTTGCTAAATGCTACAAAGGGAATGGACATATAACAAAAGATGGAAGGAAAATAATGAAGGATGTTGTGAGGAAATATTGAGTGATTGCTTCAGAAGATAACAAAAAGCTATCCACCTGCTGTAATTTTTGGTCTATTAAGTAATAATGTAGATTAAAATATGATAGGTGAAAACTTTTAATGAATGTTGGAGACCTGTACATGGATGTTGCAAATGATATTATGTAGGGTTTTTTAGAGTTTTCTAGATTTTTCTATGGTTTTTTAGGATTTTTCTAGGATTTTCTAGGGTTATCTAAGGTTTTCTAGGGTTCTCTAGTATTATCTAGGATTTTTTTAGGGTTTTACTAGAATTTTCTAGGGTTTTTTTATGGTTATCTAGGGTTTTCTAGGTTTTTTCTAGGTTTTTAGGATTTTCTAGACTTTTTTTCATTGTTTTTTAGGGTTTTTCTAGTGTTTTCTAGGTTTTTTAGGATTTTCTTAGGTTTTTGAGGGGTTTCAAGGATTTTCTAGGTTTTGTCTGGGTTTATCTAGAGTTTTTAGGATTTTTAGGGTTTTCTAGGATTTTTTTAGGGTTTTTTAGGATTTTTTTTTTTGTTTTTTCTAGGATTTTTTAAGGTTTTTTAGGGTTTTCTAGAGTTTTCTAGATTTTTTCTTAGGTTTTCTAGGATTTTTCTAGGGTTTTCTTGGGTTATCTAGGATTTTCTATGATTTTCTAGGATTTTTTTGAATTTTCTAGGGTTTCCTAGGGATTTTTTTAGGATTTTCTATGGTTTTTTTAAGGGTTTTTAGGTTTTTTGTATTTTCTAAGATTTTTTATGGTTATTTAGTGTTTTCTAAGGTTTTTCTTGGGTTATCTAGGGTTTTCTAGGGTTTTTTATGTTTTTCTAGGGTTTTCTAAGGTTATCTAGGATTTTTTAGAATCTTCTAATGTTTTTTTTTGTTTTTAGAGTTTTCATGTGTTTTTAGGTTTTTTCTAGGATTTCTAGAGTTTTTAGGACTTTCAAGGGTGTTTTTATGGTTTTTAGAATTTTTCAGGATTTTTCTTGGGTTTTATAGATTTTTCTACAGTTTTCTAAGATTTTTCTATTGTTTTCTTGGATTTTCTAGGTTTTTCTAGAGTTTTCTTTGGTTTTCTAGGACTTTTTAGTGTTTTTTAAGATTTACTAGGGTTTTCTAGGATTTTTAGGGTTTTTATTATTTTCTAAGATTTTTTTTAGGATTTTCTAGGGTTATCAAAGATTTTCTAGTGTTATTTAGGGATTTCTAGAGATTTCTAGGGATTTCTACGGTTTTCTAGGATTTTTTAGGATCTTCTAGGGTTTTCTAGGGTTTTTCTATAGTTTTCTATGATCTTCTAGGTTTTTCTATGGTTTTCTATGGTTTTTCTAGAATTTTTTAGGGTTTTCTAGGATTTTTTTAGGGTTATCTAGGATTTTCTAGGGTTTTTATGGTTTTTCTACGATTTTCTAGGATCTTCTAGGGTTTTCTAAGTTTTTTTGTAGGATTTTCTTGGATTTTTTTATGGTTTTAGGGTTTTCTAGGATTTTTATGGTTTTTCTAGGATTTTTTATGGTTTTTTCTAGGATTTTTTATGATTTTTAGGGTTATCTAGGGTTTTCTAGGGTTTTCAAAGATTTTCTAGTGTTATTTAGGGTTTTCTAGGATTTTTCTAGGGTTTTCTAGGGTTTTCTAAAGTTTTCTAGGTTGTTTTCAAGGGTTTTCTAAAATTTTCTAGGATTTTTAGTGTTTTTTTTTATATTTTTTATGGTTTTTAGGATTTTTAGGGTTTTTCTAGGATTTTCTAGATTTTTCTAAGGTTTTCTAGGATTTTTCTATTGTTTTCTAGGGTTTTCAAGGGTTTTTCTAAAGTTTTCTAGGGTTATCTAGGAATTTCTAGGGTTTTGTAGGGTTTTCTAGGATTTTTCAAGTGTTTTTTTAGAATTTTTAGGATTTTCTAGGGTTTGTAGGATTTTCTAAAATTTTCTAGGATTTTTTAGGGGTTTTTCTTGGATTTTCTAGGATTTTCTAGGGTTTGTTAGGGTACTTAGATTTTTTTAGGATTTTTTAGGGTTTTTCTAAAGTTTTCTAGGGTTATCTAGAGTTTTCTAGGGTTTTTTAGGGTTTTCTAGGGTTTTCCAGAATTCTTTAGAATTTTTTTTAGGAGTTTTTAGGAGTTTTCTAGGATTTTTTAGGGTATTTTTTAGGGTTTTGCACTAAGTGAGAGATCTTTGGTTTAATACACACCTATAACATATTTTTATAATATATACATATATAGGATGTAAGTTAGTCACACTTAATTTCCAATCCTCTAATTTGTCATATTTTGACATAGTTTATTCGTAAGGTATTCAAACTATTTTAATTTATTCCAATTTAGCCTCTTAAATTTTATTGTTTAAATTTGAAATATTTAATTTTTAATCATAATTTTAATTTGATCTTTAAATATAAAGAAATATCGTTAAACTAATAAACTATTAACAAAAATAAAAAATCTAAAGATTTCAAATTAATACATGAGTGACAAACACTCCAAAAAATACCCCAACAACTATGACATTCCATTTTCTCTTTGCTTACCCAACAATACCCACTACTTTCGAATCTCCAATATTCTTCTTCCATAGCCCCTCAGTCTCCCACCCTGTCGTAGACCAGAACGGCAGCCACTTCTTTCTCCAGCATCCCTCTGATTTCTTCATTGTACACTGTTACTATTGCTGTTGAGGCTGCAACCTTTGAGCTCGATGCCGATCTGCTCACTTCTCCTCTCTTCGCTGCTGCTGTGCTCTCTACTCTGTACTCCCTCTCTAACCTTACCTTTTGCTTTCTCTACGCACACCGCCGCTATTCTATCCACTAGCAGGCTCCGCCGCCGCCTGCAAACTCTGCTACCAGCACTGCAACGAACGTCTCCTTCCTTCAGAAAATTAGGTATGCGTTCTCCTTCTTTATCTTCTATTTGTTGTCATTTCTCAATTTGGAACCTAAATTTGTGTCTCTTGTTTGATTTTATCTAAATATTTTTTCCTCTTGCTCTGTGAATTGAATTTATTTATTTTTAAACTATGGTATTTTGTATGATTGTTTTGTGTCATTTTCTCGAATGATAGAGCTTTGGCACTAGAATTTGCTTAATAAAATGGACATTGATGACGTATTTTTTCTTCTACTTTTCTGTGCATCTCTTGATTTTTGATTAATTGATTATTGAATATTGATGACTTGATTAGTTAAGAATATGGATTAGTTCAATTTTTAAATTTCTTTGTTCATCTATCTTTTTTATTAGGTTGGTTCTGGGTTGCCTCTTTATGAGATGAAAATACAGTGTGATTAAACTTTATTCAATTTAGTTAGAGCTTTTTAATATTTGTGATGTGTTCTTCCCAAATAGAGGCTTAATTTGCTTGTGTATGATTAAACCTTGCTGCTTTATAAAAGAATGAACTAGTTAACATTTTAGGGACTTAATTTGCTTGTCATTTGAATTTAATTAAAGACAAATGGAAGAATGAAGGCCTTAGTTTGCTTCTGTTTTGCTTACCATTTAGGTTCACTAATCGATCTTCATTAAATACAATTTAATAAGTGTCTTGCATATGATTGTTTGCGATTCTCAATTTATCCTTTATTCACGGAATGCGACTCTTTTTTGGTTATGCAATTGATGACTGCTTGTTAGACCAACCATATTTCTGTCTTTTATTATTGTCTATGTTAATTTGTTAATTGAAATATATCAGATCACACAGAATGTTATTATTCATTAAAAAAGTTGAGAAGTTCAAGAAACACAATCTCTGGGATCACTTTGTCCCATTTTGGATTAAAAAAAATTAATAATTTACAATCAAAAGATGTCAAGGAAGAAAATGAGTTAAGCAAAAAGAGAGAAAGAAATAAAAAGAGAAAGAAAGAAGGAAGAAAGCAAAGTTGAGATATGCATTGATATAAAGGGCATCTAAAAACATATTGTGATGACTAAAAGATATCTCTATATATGTATCATGTTACTAAATGCTACAAAGGGAATGGACATATAACATAAGATGGAGGAAAAATAATGAAGGATGTTGTGAGGAAATATCGAGTGATTGCTTTGGGAGATGACAAAAAGCTATCCACCTGTTGTAATTTTTGGTCTATTAAGTAATAATGTAGATCAAAATGACGATAGTTGAAAACTTTTAATGAATGTTGGAGACCTGTACATGGATGTTGCAAATTATATTGTGTAGGATATTTGTATCTCTATTTGTGGTCTATTGTAGACATAGTTATCAAATCCGGCTTGACCTGGCCGGTTCGACCGAAAATTCGGTCACTTCGTTACTTGGTCGGGCCAAGCCACTCGTTGAACTGGTTGTGCAACAGACCCGGTCGAACCCGGTTCGACCAAACGGGTTTTCGTGAAATCCAATGACCCGGCCGGTTAATTTAACCCGATTCGGGTCGTTCTTATTTTTTTTTCTTCCTAATACTTGAAACGGCGTCCTTTCATAACCCCCCTCCTAACCTTTCCCTTTAGATGAAACCCTATGCTTAAATGCCAAATCTGAGACTCTTGACTCTGAGAGTCTAAGTAAAACCCCCCTAATCCAGCCAGTCTCTGTGATCTCTCCATCTCTAGCTCGGCAGTCGGAACTCAATACTCAGTAGTCCCTTTCTCGTCTCTCCCCTCACCTCGACAGTCGTCACTCTCAGTCTCTCACGGCCTCACCTCGTCGCTCTCTCAGTCTCTCACCTCGTCCACTCACCTTGGTCGTCGTCGCGGTCCCGTGCCCCGGTGTTCGCTTCGTTGGCGGCAGAAGCAGACGGAACCGCATCTGGTCCCTCGGGTAGTGGTGGTGGTCATCTTCTTGCTTCTCACGGTCTCTGTCTCGCACCTGGTCTCGATCTCTCCCTTCCCTGCGCTCTTCGTCCCCGGTAATAGAGGCAACAGGTCCCGGTGGACTGGTCTTCGTTGTCGTCTTCTTGCTTCGAGCCTTGCCGTTAGCTTCTCCCTTGCCATCAGCTTCTCCTTCGCCGTCAGATTCCTTTGTGCAACCCGATTTGGTGAGTTCCCCCTGTTCTTTCTGTTTTAATTTTGTTGCTGAAAACCGAATGTGTTGCTGAAATTTGTTACTGATTATCATGAACCTTGAATTTGTTAATGAATTCCCCCTGTTCTTTCTGTTTCAATTTTCTTGTTTTTTTTTTTGTTGCTGCCTGAAAGTTATCATAGTTTATATTTTTGTTGCTCCCTGAAAGTTATCATAGTTATCATACAATGCAACTAGTTTCTTGTATCTCTCTCTTCAAACTCTTCTTTCTCTTATTCTGATGTTCTGCATCATAATACAGTGTTTCTTATGAAAGATATAGATGCAAATCAAAATGAGAAAAATGTTGATCAAGCTCCAAATTTATCCTATGAAGATATAAATTTCGATTTTAAGATCACTTGGACTTGATTATCAATTATGTTATCTTTTGCTTGTTCTTGTTTATTTAAATAGAAAAAATATTTTGTATTAAAAATTAATTTATTATCTTTTTTTGCATCATTAGTTGTCTAAAAATTAACATTTGATTATTATTATATTTGTAAAGACTTACATTTTAAGTTTTAGTATGTAATTTTAATTTTATTTATATAATTTATATTTTTTAAATTATGACCAGATCAACCGGATAAACCAGTAACCCACCAGTTGATTCAGTAATCGGGTCACCTGGTCATTTGGTTCTGATAACTATGATTAATATTATATTAAAGTGTATTTATGTATCGAGTAGGATATACTAGAATTAATTAAGATCAATTAAGACTCATCATGTTCTTCTTTATTATATATTATAATTATGAGTAATAATTAATTAGTGTATATAAATCTAAAAATTGAGGAGTTCATTAACCTTTTTCACATTATAATCACCGTCTAAAAGTGGTATCAGAGGCAAAGCATAGGTTTTGTCAGTTTTTTCAAAAAGCATTCTGTCAGTTTTTCTAGCCACTAATTAAGATGACTTAAAAACTCTTAACCTAAATTAAAATTTAATAAAAAAAAAATCTGACATCGTATACCATAGATAAAAATATCATAAATAAACCAATATCAAAGATAGAATAAAATAAACCAGTATCATAAACCAATACCATAGATAAAAATATCATAAATAAACCAATATCATAAATAAACCATTTGAAAAGAGAAACAAGGATAGAATAAAATAAGAACCCCACTTGTTAATGTCACCAGCAACAGCTCCTTGGAATTCTGTTGGTACTTTCAGCTCAACAAGCATAACAAGTTCTAATATAAATGGCCTGGAAGCTGTATAGCACTGATACAAATATCAAAGAATATGGTCATTACTATGAGAACAAAACTATGGACAATATTATCAGGATGATATGTGCAATGTTATGAATATGGATGCGGAATTGTAAAGAACCTGTCTGAAAGCATAGATAGAAGCCAACTTAAATGCAAGTTCACTAGAATCAACGGCATGAGTAGCACCATCTGTCAAGACAACTCTAAGATTTTCAACAGGATGTCCAATTAAAGCCCCCCTGTATGAAAGCAACATTACGTTACCATAAAATGAGTATTGTAATACTATCATGGCTGAATCGCATAATAAAATTGATGTTTCGTAAATATGCCTATGAATGAACTTTGGCTTCCTCAATATTACATTCTTAGTCCCCATAAATTACTTTTGAATGCTCACTTATTCCATCATTACATTTTTCGGTGGTCTTTATTACATTCATGGGGAATAAGATAATATATGTTGAACAACAATTAGACTTAAAGTAGAAATCACAAATAAGCAATGATGAAAATTTCACTCACGAGTTGGCGGCTTCCTTAAAACCTTTTTCAATTGCAGGGATAAAACCTGATGGAATAGCTTGCCCAACAAGGAGGTTTTCAAATTCGAATTTAGTTGGTGATCCTGCCCGAAGTGGTTCAATATACCTGCAAACATAGAACATAGTGAATTCACTAAGCATCAAGAAACAAAAGGTGATTAGGGATGAGTTGGAACATCACAAATTCACAATCAGCTGCTATCATAAAGTAAGATATACTTTATACGGAAGCCATTAGCCCAGAACCAGAACCACAGCAAAGAGAAGAAGGCTTTATCCAATTTGTTTTAAATCTAAGGATTATTACACTTTTATTGAGAAAAGAAAAAGGATATTTATACACATGGAGAAGTCTGGAAGTAAATGAAAATCCCTATCTAAAATTTGATTGCCCTTGAATACCAGCAATTTTCTGTTCCCAAGAGACATGCATTTAGTTTGGATGACATTGTTTGAAAATCACGATGTATACTTTCTTCATTTATTAATTCACAACACCTTTTATTTAATAAAACTTTTTTGACTAACTTTAATTTTTTTAATAACGCATCAACTTAATTTTATTTCTAACCACACAGAAAAGAATATAAATTGAGACAAATTTGTTTAAAAACTAACATGGACAAAAATGCCTCTTTTGTCAAGCGCTTATATTAAAAGGAACTTCTCAAAAAGTAATTTCTGAATAAACAATTTGCTGTAAGATTAATATAAGTTACTTTTTTTTATCCTTTAGAAAGTACTTATTGAGCCTAATATAAAAAATATATAATTTACACACTACAACGACATATTTATCTTGTAATATTCAGTAAGTTAAAACTTGGGGAAAAATAATTAATCAATCTTGTAATGATCAAACAGTTCTTCAAACAGTGCCTACTCCCTAATCTTGCCTTGCATGCAAGGTCTATGCATATTTAGACATGCGGTTGTTTGAGAGAAAGTTAATCACGACTAAGTCACAGTCATTATATTTCTTGCAAGGTTGGTTCACATGATTTCTATGCTCCAACCATAGGGTATTGAAAATTGTAATTGTAATTGCAATTAAACTTTATTTGGAGTTATATCTTTGATGCTAACAGTTTGTCAGTAAGTATCTCTCCTAAAGTTGTAATTATTGTAATTGGATAAAGGTAAAACTCAAAAGAATGGTTTAATATCGAACATGCCCCTTCACACGAATGTCGCTTATTCTTTTTGAGTTTGAAGAATGGACAATGCACAGGTCCATCCTATCTTGGGATGCAGCTTTTATTAAGAATAATTGAGACAACAAGGATTGAACCCTCTGTCTAGTCATAGAAGCTCTTACACCATTATTGAAACTCAGTCACTCTAATTAAACTTTAAAAAATAGCTCAAGGGAGAGGGTTGCCCTAGACTTGTAAAGGCTTCTACCACACCTTATCCTTAGGACATGTGGAACTATAATATACCTTCTCATGCTCAAGACTGGACAAAGACTTGCTATTTGGTTGACTAGACATTTTGGGGTGACCCAAAACAACCATAGAATAGGTTCTGGTACAGTAATATACCATGATATGAACCATCTTTCCCATGAACTTAAATTGTTGGTCAGCGACACGATTTTATATCTAACACTTTCATGAGAAACAAATCCAAATCTTGATTATTGATATTGTAAATGTGAGATGTAAATTAGTGGGATACAAATAATAATAATAATTAGAGCATATGACGATCATAGTGCAAAGTGCCACTCTCGGGCAATCCACATGTCTATCTGATTTTAATAAAAAAAAATCTTATGGTAACTAATATAAAAATTACCGATACATACCCGATTACCCGTCCATATTGACCTTGCCCTCCAGATTGCTTCTTGTGTAAATAATCAAAATCAGCACGTTGTGTAACAGTTTCTCTGAAGTTTACATGGGGCTTTCCAACAGTTGCATCAACCTTAACAAGTAGGAACATAATAATGAAACTCCAGAAGCAGGAAATATAAAACCAGTATCAGCAAGGATTAACAACATTAATGCATGGGAAAGGAATAGGTACCTTATACTCTCTCCAAATACGTTCAACATAAATATCTAAATGTAGTTCTCCCATTCCAGAAATGATAGTCTAACAACAAAGGTAAACTATGTCATTGCAAGTACAACAAATTTGCCACTTTTATGATCTAGATAAATAGAATAGAACATTACCTGCCCACTCTCTGGGTCTAAACCAACACGGAATGTAGGATCCTCTTTCTAGAAGCGATTCAAAGCTTTTGAAAACTGCAAGTGATATACCAAGAAAATCAAATACATGATAAGCTGGGACAGGGTGGTCAGTGTGTTACATAAAGAAACTACTTACTTGCCCTCCAGAATCTTTTGAAACTGGCTGTACAGCTAATGACATTACAGGTTCAGGAACATTCATGGAAGTCATTGTGTATTTAACTGATACATCGGTAAAAGTATCTCCTAATAACCAATGGATGGAAAAAAGCTAGACAAGTAATCATGTATTAAGGCCAATATAAACTAACTTAGGCAACATATTACTACAAGATTAAGTTCAAAATTGAGTGCAATTCATTCTCTACATCAATAGGCAGAGACTGCTAACAACAAAAGACTCAATTATCAGAAATTCAGAATGTTTAACAGCTGTTGAGAAGGATTGACAGTAATTAAGCCTAAAAAATTGATTAAACTATACAATTAGAGCCTTACAAATTAATTTAAAAGATTTAACTTGAGAGTTTCCTATGGGCATTGGTTAAGAGAGAAAATAGAAAAGTTTTGGTTTGCATTAAGTGCACAGAAAAATAAAAAAAAAAAATTAACATTTACTTGTTCTTATAGTATTCTTAGTAAGTGCCTTAACACTTGTTAACAAGACCCTTAATTAAATCTTGAATAAATAAAGGTACAATATAGGATTCCAGAAATCAATATTTGCCCTGCATGAGCCTCTTGAATGTCCTGCAATTTGGATAAAATCCTAATTGAATATTAAATATATTTAATTATTGAAATATATTAAACAGTCTTCGTAACAAATCAAGCAGGGAAAGGTACCCCTACCAAGTTACTCTATAGCAAAAACAATAGCCTATAACCTACCCAACAAAAGTTTCTTTTTCTTTTCTTTTCTTTTCTTTTTTGTTTTTTCTTGATAAAAGAAGACTTTTTTTAATATGAAGAGAAAACTAAACAAACTGGGTAGGACAAGGGGATAAGAGTTCCTCTTTACCATAAAAAAATAATGAGAAAAAAATACCAACAACATGAAAATCCGCCAGTAATACTGTAAATCCAAAACCTAACCTCCATCTCATCAGAATGCATCCTAACTAAGCGAGGAACCTGCATCCATTAAGAAAAACATTTAGCCAAAAATTCATTCTAATTTTGAAATGCAATACATGAAAGCACAGACCTAATGATCTAACTAGTGAAAATATTACATCACTGGTAGCACAACAACAAAATTTTGGTGCATAGTTTTAAAGAAATTCATGAACCCAGGGTAGATTAAAATTGAATAATTGCTATAATCTTATGTCATGTAATTTATTACTCTTCCCAAGATGAAATCTAAAGGAAATAATAAAAAGCTGAAGATTTCAACAAAACACTACTGCAAAGTTGTGTTTGGAAAAATCTTGAGAGTTACACCTATGATTTATAGCATAGCATTAGCCAAAAAAAATTCCAGGATTCAGTTGCACATATGCCCATGAATAACACAATCACAAAAAGCCTTAGATTTTACCTTGATCTTCTTGCCGGTGTTTACATTAATAATAAACTCGCCCTTGTGGATCACACCCTCGTAAATTCTTCAACACCCAAAGCCGGGGGGAAGGAAAATTGAGAAAACAATCCAATAATTTTGTGTAATTTACAAAGTTAACACATTCAAAACAAAATATATGCAGACAAACACACGCAGGGAAAGTGATAAAATGGTTAATGGTGAGAATGAAATGAGTAAATCTCGGTTGTGGGAAAACAAAATGCTCAGGACGGGGAGGAGGGGAGCGCAATATGGGCCCGAGGAACTGGTAACTCTGGGCGGCAAGACTGGTGGGGAAGGGTAGTGAAATAATTTTGTTAGAAAAGAGAGTTGGGGAGTATATTGGGAGGTGACAAAATGCTGAGGAGGGCATTCAGATTGTTGGGATTAGAATCAGACTAGGAGAGGGTCAGGTCTCTCAAAAGCCTGCCATTTGTCACACATTGTTTTTTCCTTTCTCAGTAAAGAACACATATGACCTGGGGAAGGGTAAAGCCACATTGGATTTTACCCATTTCCTTCAGTTTCTGTACTGTTTGATCTCTTTTCTACCTACAATTGGTACCAGTTGTTACATACAGTCATACGAGATGTGACTTCTTTATGTAATCATGTGAGCTCTAAAGTACGTCAACCATTCATGTACGATGATGCAGCCAAGAATTGCTCTCACTCTCATAACAGCCAACTTCTCTAACTTGATACTGCCATATATATGTTGAAAAAGAGTTTGAAGTTATATTACCTTAAATATGTCAACTGGCCAAACCGCCCTTCCTCCAACTTAAATGCCAACGGTACAAGTGGCCCATCAAGACTTCCAGTCAACTCAACCTGAAAGTGCATAGATAAATTATTCAATAAAAAAAGAAACAAGAGCACAAATGCAAAATCGGCTTGCAAAATCATTTGCAGGCCTCTCATTGCCACAGCAAGAACTCTTGAGACCTTTTGGTATCATTTAAAATCCTTGGGTTTTTCCCGATGGATTTGCATCAGTTTCTAATTACCACATTCAGAGTTTTGGATCATACCAAGAAGCAAATACAACTGGTAACTTTTCAGTGTTTTGGAGCATTCGGTTGAAACTTGTAAAGGAAGTCCATGCCTTTTAACAGCTCCTTTTCGACTACTCATTTAATTGAGATACGATTACCTTTTCGGCCTCGCTTTGGTGCTTAGTACATGGTCTGTCTAAGGGTGTTCCTCACTTCCTCTAGCTAACATTCAAAGGGATTGGCATGCTTTAGTACATGGTCCTGTTTGTTGGGTGATACCATTTTGTATCCATGTGAGGATATTCCATCCTCTTGTGTACATTCTTCTCTCTCCTAATAAAATTTCTTTTTCTATCAAAATAATTTAACCTTCCCTTGACTAAGTTGTGATTTATATTTTGAAAACTTATGCAATAGTTATCATCCCGGTTAAATCTAAGTTATGTTATTTTTCATTTTGTATTTACTTTTTCTGCCTGGAGTCTTACAAATGCTACTATAGATGCAAGAAAATGTCCACATGAGAATTTTTAACTTTTTTAAAGATTATGTTTAACTAGTAATTACATTTTAAAAAATCCATGAAAATTTAATTATTCGAGTAATTAACCAAGTTCTTAATTGATGTTTTTCCCCTTTCTCTAGGTTTTACTCTATTTTCCATATATTTCCTTGTATGATTCTTCAAACCAAATATTCTTCTTTCACTCCCACTCAAATATATATCTAATCTATAAATATAAAGAAACTTATAAATCATCATTAAAAAATAGCCTGCAAATTCAGAGGCCAATTGACAATTTATGACAAATAGATCATAATATCAAAGCAAAACAAAGATAAACATCTTACAAATCAGGTACCTTTTCCTCATTCTTTGTTTGGTCAAGGGCATAACTACTAACTTCAATTGGACATGGCAAATAATTAAGTACACCATCCAGAAGTGGCTGTACTCCCTGTATCAGTAACAGAAGACAATGAAAAGCATAAGAGGCAGAAGGTAAAAATAGGGATGCCTGCAAGCATATGCATGTACAAGAGAACCTCTTGGGCGTTTGGGAGTTTGAACTTGAGAGCCCGAGACGAATTGATGATGAAAAGATTCATCAATTACACAAATCCGATCAAAAGGTAACTTAATAAATGATACAAATTACAAAACATTACACGCCACATTAACAGAGCAATCCAGAATATCACAAGCAAGATAGGAGATCGAACACAAATAGGAGACGAGTAGTCAGTAATAGATAGTTATAAACACAGCAGCATTCTAATAAAAATTTATCAGGACAAAATATTTTATTCCTTTATATTTATTGTGTATGGTCATAAATTGACCTGTATTTGATTTCATTTGGGCATATGATGGGATCAAAAATCCCAGACATCTATGATCCAATCAAAACAAACGTAAAGGATCTAGTAGGTTGGGCAACTTAAGCTACCTCTTGCAATGTTTGAATATTTTACACTCCTAATATTTTGAGCCATCCTGACAAATATTAAATACCTGCTAACATGATGCATGCCATTTATGATCCCATATATGCATATTCAACCATTATAGCAGTTGTGTATTACAGAATGTCGAGGCAACTATGCCAAGAGGATTTAAGTTCTCAAAAAAAGAAAAGGAAAAAAAAAAATAAATATCCAAATTAGGTGCATTGTGTACATATGGAAAATAAGGATACAACATATTAATAATGTAAAGAGGAGGAATATAGAAAGCAATGACTATATAGCATAGAATACACATAATAACTAAAGGTAATTCAATGGTTGCCTTATTTTTAAAAGCACTACCCATGAACACTGGTACAAACTTCCGTGCTATGGTGGCCCTACGAATTGCTTCCTGCTCAAAGAAAAATGACATCACAATAATAAAACTCAATATTTAATAAAATAATTAAATATTCTAAACTACATATAAAGCTAAAGGAGAATGCAGTACATCAACTTCATGATAATCTATTGGTGAAAAACCATAGGCCGAAGTGAGTGAAAAATGCAAGAACTAAGCATCAACGAAGAACCAAAGAACCATGCTTACAACTTTTATTAGCAGAAACCATACATATTACAATATAAGCAATTTTTTTCACTGATAATCATAAAATAACAAGACCACTTCCCATTGACACACCTATGCCTTTACTATTTCTGATACACATCTAGAATGCTCAAGACTTCTATGTAATCAACAATAAAACATCCCAACAAAATAATTGTCAGAGGTAAACCAAATTCGATGCATATCCTATAAATCAAATAATGAACATACCTAATAGAGAAAGCTAGAAAACACTCTAACTTGATTAGAAGAGTAGGGACTTAAGAAACTGACTCTACCAGCTAGATTAGGATAAATACAACAGATTCAGAAAATATCTTCTCTCTCTACTCAGTTTCAGTTAATACCAAACTTCAATAGGGATGAGGGAAAGGAAAAAAAAAAAACCGAAAAATGAAAAAAGAAAACCCACAGACCTGAAGGTCAGCAGGTGATATGGGCTCATCACCAAGAAAAGCTTCAGCAAGTTGATCATCAACTTCTGACACAGCTTCTATGAGCTCACGCCTTTTTTCTACTTCCAAGGCTTCCATATCTGCAGGCACCTCTTCAGTGACAACTTTTTCACTGAAATAAGCAACAATAGAGCATGCTAAAAGTAAGCCATAAGGAGAATTAATTTTAGTAATAAACAGCAATAATTTTGAAACAAACCCATTAGAACCCCGAAAATAGTATGCTTTTAACTGCACAAGATCAACAAGTCCCTCAAAATCATCCTCCAAGCCTATCAGAACTTGCATTGCAGCACTATGATGCCGAAGTTTAGATCGTGCCTGTAAAAGTATAGTCCTCAAATGAGAAAAAAGTTATACAACTATAATGATGATGTAAGCACTTTTGGCTATATTTTGCTATTGAATATATGATCTCTTATCCTCCTTCTCCTTCTATCCGTATTAATGATTTTCTTCTTTTATCAATATAAATACAATAAAAAAGAAAGTATGGTGACAATGATATAATGAATCAAAAGGAAACTAAAAGGATTTCCAGAATGCACAAAGGTAATAACAAATAATACTTACTAAACTACCAAACTAAAATTTGATAGCTTATATATTGCTGCAAAATCTTAATTAATGTGATGCTATATACATATAAAAATTAAGGTGAAGTCATAGAAGATTTTTAGTAAACAGGTTACAGAAGGTTTTATCATGAAAAATCAGCTTTAGAAGAGGTTCAACTTTTTCAAATTCCTTAATTTCTCAAAGATCAGCAACCAAGGGATTGAGGAACCGAATCTGCGAAATTCTCTCCCATAAAATCGTATGAATGGCAATAAAACTATAAAACATATCATCTATACAGTCTTCATTAATCTCCAATGAACCTGATTTAAAACTTTCCATGGATCTGCTCCCATTCGATCAAGCTTGTTAATAAATGCAAGTCTTGGAACCTCGTATCTTCTCATTTGTCAATCTACCGTGATGGACCGACTTTGCACACCACCAACACTACAAAGTACAAGAATAGCACCATCAAGGACACGCAAAGCCCTCTCAACTTCAATGGTGAAATCAATGTGACCAGGTGTGTCAATTATGTTAATCTGCAATGACAAATTTCCCAAAAGAAATACAAATACAATTATATTTTTACCCAAAAATTAGAAAGTATAAATAATTAGCAAGTCAAAGAGATAAAAGAAGGAAGTCATCAGTACTGCAAGTATAATATAGAATTCTTATTCCAATATTCCAATGTTTCAACATTTCTGACTGTCATCGAGACAATTTACTTTTGCTTAGCAGACTAACTTTTTTATTTTCTCAATTCCACTTAAGAATGATTACACATTGAAACCTTTTCTCCATTCTCCATCATAACTAATAACTAATCCATAACAATAATTAGTATGTTAGGGATTGCAGTAACAGCAGCACTCAAATCTCACTATACATTAAAAGCTCATTAGCTCTTCAAAATTGATTTAATACTTAAATTCAGTCTGAGCTCAGTCAACTCATAACCACATAAAATTCATCCAACTGAATCTCAACTCCAATCATAACTTCAACACTGAAATGAAACTGACTGATTCATCATAGTCACTAGTAGATTGACAGGTACTTCAATACACATTTTCTTTACAGAAAACGTAAAAAAATAATTACTTTTTGAAAAATTAGACTAAAATTGGAGTAAATAACTACTTTTATATTGTTTTATCATTTGAGGAATAGCAAAACAACAAAACCATTTGGAGAAGGGGAACAGTTTATCAATAGCAGAGAAAGAGATATTACCTTATAGTCTTTCCAAGAGCAGTAAGTAGCAGCAGACTGGATAGTGATACCTTTCTCCCTCTCCAAGTCCATGGAATCCATCTTGGCGCCGACGCCGTCTCTGCCCCGAACCTCGTGGATCTCGTGGATACGACCAGTGTAGAAAAGCACTCGCTCCGTCGAAGTTGTCTTGCCGGAGTCGATGTGAGCAGAGATCCCGATGCTGCGTAACCGCTCCATGGACTCCTTCCACCATGGCTCCTTGTCCGCCGCCGCCGCCCTCGCTCGAGCAGCGTTGCCCGACGAGAAGTGCCGCAGGTGGAATGCACCGGCAAGGAGGGACGACGCCGGAGACGGAGACGGCGATGGGGATGCCGGGGGCACGGAGGAGGAGAAGAAGGTGTAGAGCAGGCGCGGCGCAGAGGACCTGGCTATCCGTGCCATGATGGTGGTGGAAGAGGTGGCGCAGGGTTTGTCGTTTGGTTTGTGGTTTTGTGGGGGGCTTACTGGTGCGGAAACCCTGTGGTTCGAAATAGGAAATTATTAGGCAAATGTTCTTAGGATTTTTTGTAATAAATAAAATAGAGTATATACGGTCAAATAAGATTCAGAAAATTTCATATTCGACGTTTTGGTGTAATGAAATTTTTTTACAATCAAAGTTTTTGAACTTTATAAAACAATTAGGTTTCCGTTAATTACTAACAGCCAAAGACTACGTGACCATTAAATTGCTGACTATAATGTTGTTACGTATCGCCAATCAGATTAATAGATTCTTTAAATTAAATTTTTTGGACAAAACACTGCATTTTTACTTAAATTAAAACAACAACATTTATATTCAGATATACCAATCGCATTTAGATTTATATCAAAATTTTTTGCATTGGCATTCACATAAGAACTCTTGTGTTTTGTCATTCATTTCAGAATTTAAGTAGAAAAGCAGCATTTTATCCCAAAAAAAAAAAATAACATCGCTTTTGTCCTTTAATTTGGGAGACTTATTAGTCCGACTGGCGACACGTGGCAACGTTATGGCCACGTCAGCAACTTAACGACCACATCTACTCTTATTGTTAGTAGTCAACGACTTTGACTAACTAGATATCTAAAATGTCTCGTTTATATAAAGTTTGGGGACCTTGATTATAATAAAAAAATTTTGAAGACTAAATCGTCTTATACGAAATTTTTTGAGACCTATTTGAATATATACTCAATAAAATAAATTTAATAATTACATATTTGTGTACTTTTTTAGAAAATTAGGCAAATGCTCTTATGAAAATACAAAATATTATATATAAAAAAATAAAGTATTAAATTAATTATTATGTATTTATATGTATATAGATATATATAGTATTTAATTTATTTTTAATATATTATTATATTTTTATATATATTTTATATGAATAGTTAATTTTTTAAATACACAAAGCATGATTAGTTAAAATAATTTCTATTTTTCTTTTGTATTTTTATTTCTGAAAATAATTTTTATTTTTAACTTTTTATATTTTAAAAACATAATTTGTTTGTGAAAATAATAAAAACATGTTGGATTAGTCTATGTATAAAATATGTCTCTAATATTGATTTTGGAATATAAAATTATGCTTTATTGAATTTATAATTTTATTTATTTTTTATAAAGTTAACAATTAATTTTTATAAATTTCAAAAATAAAATAAATTACTATCATAAAGTAATTAACTTAATTCATAATAAAAATAGATAATTTAACCAAATAAACAATATGGTTAAGTATAATTTTGGTCCTTAATATATAGGCCGGAATTTTTTTTTTGTCTCTAATCTTTTTTTGCATACAAAATCGTCCCTAAGGTTCAAGTTGGTTTTAAATCGTCCTTCGGGCTAAAAAATACTTTTTAAAGACGATTTTGTTCTTTATGGTTTCTTTTCCTTCATGTCATTCTCGTGAAATCATTTCGTCTTCCTCAAATAACTCACAATATTTGAGAACACACTTGGTCTTTTAAACATTTGCGTGAAACCCTACAAAAGTGTTCCTGCGAGGATGATCTACGCTAGTGGTTGAAGACATTTTGTTGTTGGGAGTTTGACCGAGGGTGTGGCGTGATGTCGCATTCGTCACTCATCTTCATCACTGCAAATAGCCGTTGTTGAGGTAAGCTTGCTTTCCATGCAATGTGGCTTCACCTCAAATATTTCTTACATTTGGGTGGTTTAAGCTTTACAACAATGTTGCTGCATCTGAATTGTTTAGGGTTTAATGTAGACTGCATTGACGGTGGATAAAGCTAGGTTTGTGATGATCTATTTCTTTTCTTTCTTGTTTGTTTTAGTAATGTATTATGTTGAATCATAATAGGGTTGTTTGAGTAGAAGACAGTGTATTTACATGAGGGTGCATCATGGGGTGCATTCGGATATGAGAACGGGGTATTTTTAAGTATTTGAAGGGGCAAACTATAATTATCGAAAAAATTGATGGCGATCGGTGCTCTGTGTTGAGGCCTGTGAAGAATTAAGACGGTTTGGATACTTGGAGTCCAACATTGCAGCATTATGGTATAAAGATCCAACTACGGAAAAATAACTTGAAGATGTTAAAAGGTGACTCAGATGTAATTGAGATGTGGGGTTTGGTGATTTGTTTGTGGTCTATGATATTGGGGATGCGGATGGATTTCCGAAAATTGGTTATATTGACGTAGGGGGAGTTATTGGGGCGTTGAAAGTGAGAAACTTAATGGTGCTGTTCTTGAGATAGTTGGTATTTGAAGGAGAGCAAGAAAGGAGTGTGATAGTAAAGGATGATGACCCTGTGACTGAAGCAGTTGATGATGAGGTCGAAATAGAATTTCAGAATGCGGAAAGTGGGGAACATAACGAGGGTGTTTCAGGAGAGTTAGGAGGTGGAGGACAGATTGGAAGAGGGTTGTTTGTCACAAAGAGTGCCTCTTTTGGCTTTATGCACACTGGGTTGGCGGGGAGGAGTCAACATGGCAATTAAGAAGCTTAAATTTGCAACATACTTGCATGCAAACACACAGGATTGGCATAATGAACTCCAAATGGCTAGACAACCAGTTTAAGAAGAAGGTGGAGTCTAATCCAAGAATCAAAATAAAGGAGTTGGTGGCAAAGGCATACAAAAAATGGAATCTGACTGTGACTAAATCAATGGCAGTAAAAACCAAGCAAAAGGCATTGAGCCAGATTCAGGGCATTTAGAGAGCAGTATAAGAGGATTAACGATTATTGTTTGAACTTCTAAGAGCAAATCCAGGATCATCCGTTTACCTGAAAATGATTCGGTCCCTGGATTTTGCTCAGGAGATCCAGAACCCAATCTTGATGAATTATTGTATATTCCAGAGACTGTATGTATCCTTTGATGCATGCAAGAAAATCTTCCAACACTGTAGACCGTTTGTTAGTTTGGACAGATGCTTCTTAAAGACTCCTTAGGGTGGACAATTGTTGACTGCAATTGGAAGAGACCCGAACGATCAGATGCTTCCAATTGCTTATGTAGTGGTTGAAGCTGAGACATATGACTCCTTGATTTGGTTTCTGAGCCATCTTGTTGAGGATTTGGAGTTGGAGAAAATTGGAAAATGCACCTTCATGTCTGATCAGCAGAAGGTAATGATACAGTTTACATTATTGTTATGCTTTAACAAATAATGATTGTTTCAAATTAGATACAATGATTTATGGACTAACCAAATGCATGCTCACCTTCATTTCATAAGGTTTGTTACCAGCATTTGAAGAGGTCATACCAGGGGTGACAACAGACTCTGCATGAGGCATCTCTATAGCAATTTCAGAAAGAAATTTCCTAGTTTAGAGCTGAAGAACAGAATGTGGCAGTGTGCAAAGGCAACTCATTGGAGGGATTGGGAGAAGGAAATGAAATCTCTGAGACTTGTAATGATGGGGAATTTTGACATTTAAACGACATTACACACAGGTTTTGGTCGCATTCTAGATTTACATTTCATTCAAAATGTGATATCCTTGTTAATAACATGAGTGAAAGTTTTAATGCTATCATAGTAGAGGCAAGAGAAAAATCTATTGTAACCATGTTAGATGACATTATGGTGTATCTCATGACTAGATAGGTTGCCAATAGAGATAGGATTCAGCTTTACTAGGAAAATATTATGCCAATAATTAGGAATAAATTGGAGAAAGGGGCAAGGTTAGCTAGGGACTGGAGGCCATACTGGTCAGCTACTAATAAATATGAGGTCATGTGTGGATTAGATAAATTTATTGTGGATCTGGCTGCTGCTTAGTGTTCTTGCAGGAAGTGGCAGATGAGTGAAATTTCATGTCCTCATGCCATTAGTTGCATTAACTTCAAAGGACTAGATTTAAAATCCTATGGGGATGATTGCTAAAAGAAAGATGCTTACCATAAGTGCTGCTACCAGAAGGTGATATACCCTCTGAATGGACCGGATTTATAGGAGAGAACCCAATATGATGATGTCATGCCACCTCCTTATAGGAGGCCAAGTCACATACCTGTGAAAAAGAGGAAGCGAGGATCTGGAGATGAGGAGAACAGAAGCCAGAATCACCTATCACAGAGGGGTCAAATTCAAAGATGCTCTAATTGTGGTGATGTAGGGCACAAGAAGGGGGCTGCACAAAATCTAATAAGAGTGTATGTGCCATTATGCTCTAGGGTTTACTTGAGTTTATGCTATGTATATATTTTATTTTTTGGTTATGTATTTAATTCTGATTCTTTTTATATAATTGTGATTACCTTCATAGGCCCAAATCTCAACACAACAAGCTGCCAAAGCTCCTAAGAGATGGAGGAAGGCTTCATCCTCACAACTCCCTGGTCAAATAGTTCAAAAAGGGAAGTAGAGGAAGACTTCATCCTCACAACCCAACCCTCCAGCAACTCAACCCAAAAAACTAGCTTCTAAACCCAAGAAATCAGCAGCTCAACCCAAGAATGCAACAACTCAGTCTAATAACCAATTCTAGTCCAATCCTAAAGCACCTTCAGCCCAACCATTGGCCAAGAACAAAAGTACAGTAGCAATAACCTCCTCCAATAAGAAATAGTCACCGAGTCAACTAACTAAGAGAAAGAGACATTTTTCTGTCATACAAACTGGTGCACCATATGTTCTTCTACAGAAGTTCAAGCTAATGGCAAAATTACCTTCTAATAAATGGAAAAATCTTTAGATATTGCTCGTTATGTTTGTTTTGTTATCAATGTGTTACTTAGTTGGAAACAATGTTTTATGCAACATTCCAGATACTGTTACTTGGTTTTAGGTATTTCAACACACTATCTTGAATTGTGTTTTTTGTTTAAGTGGCATGACATCCACTGTAAGCTATGGTTTCAATTTAGACTTGTATAATCCATGGGTTAAATTGTGAAAGTTTTAACTTGTCTTTAATTAAAATTGGCCATTAGGTCATTACTAGATTTACAAATCTCATTCCTACATATTGTTATACTAAGCTTCTGATTTAAGCTTGGCAATATTATTATTATTATTATTATTATTATTATTATTATTATTATTATTATTATTATTATTATTATTATTATTATTGTTATTTAATGAATATTTTATGAATTAAAAAAATTATTTATTTATTTTTACCAACTTACAAATTTTATTTCAATTATGTTATTGTTGATTTTTCAATATACTATTGAGATTCGTTATGCTGTTGTTTGTTATTTAAAATTTGATGTTGAAACTTGTTATGTATGTTTAATTTTGTAATTTACAAAACCACAAATCCGATTCCATCCAAACTGCACCTCAAGTAAAATTAGTATTCGAATCAAATGAGTGTTTAACTCAAAACCTATCCAAACTGCACGAACACCCATACCATCGGCGTCATCTCTCCCTCCCCTCTTCTCTCTTTCCTTCCTCTTCTTCCCTATCTTTTCGTTCAGTCTCTGATCTCTCTCTCTTTATTTCTTTTGTTTTCAATGTGTGGGATGACCGAATGGGAATTTTTTTCTAATTTTAATTTTTTTATTAATAAGAATATTTTAGTAATTTTCTTTATTTCAATTTCTATATTTATCTTCAACTAAACAGGATACTAACATATAACTCATTCTTTTATACTTTTCACTAAATATAATATAGAGACTTTATCTTTGAGCGAAGAGTGTGCCAATAGTCAGACCATGGATTAAACACCAACTACTTTAAGATAAAAAAACACCAATTATTTGCAACATAAGAGAAAATATTACGATATAAACTCTGTTAAAATCTAAAGTGGTCATTAAAATTGGCAGCTTGCACAAAAAAAAATCACCGAAATTTTAATTACACTATACAAATCTCCAAGATTAAAAAAATTGCACCACGTGGTTTCTATCCCCTCTCTGTCGAGTTACACATCATATCTTGAGTAACTTGACTTAGACAAAATGACGTTACTTTAGTTTTGACGATAAATATTTGTTGAAATGATAATAATACAATTTTTTTAATCTTAAAGATATTTATAATGTATTTAAAATCTCAAAAACTTTTTCGGTGCAAACGAACAATCTCAAAAACTACTTTGGACTTAATCCAAATGCTACATTGCAAACGTTATGGAATCTTGATGTACGAGTAAAATTTCAAAGACCATTTTAAACATTAACCCTTAGATATTAATTAAGCTTTTGGCTATAAGTACATACTTATTTTCAACATATTTAATCTACAAGACACATTATGCAAATAATTGAGATATTATATATTATTATTGATAATATATAATGATATAGGTGATATTATGCCAAGGTCTCAGGCATCTACATATCTATGTGAACCGACAAATGAATATACAACCCTGCTAATGGAACATAGCAAAGTTAAGTTTGACTCATTTAATAAATGAGCTCAAATTTTTAGCTCAAGCTCAGTAGCTCACCGGCTTAAGAGCTTAGCTTATAAAGTAACTAACAAATTGAGCTAAAAATAGCTCACATGCTATTAGGAACAAGGTAAACTACCGAAATTGCACCAAAAACTCATATTGCTATGAAAAATAACCAAACAAGATTTCTATGAATGACAAAGAAGTCTCAAAAGATTTAAAAACGTGACAAAATTAACAAAAATATCATATTTTTTTTACATAAATGATAAAGGAATTTTGTATTTAGCAAACAACTTGTGCATTTTATTTTAAATTCAATCATTCACAAAAAGCATTGAAAAAATTCCTTGACAAATCACCAAATTTTAACTATGACAAAGTCTCATTTTTCTAATAATACTTTCAAAAAATCGCATTGAAATCTAATATCTAAAGTATTTTATGAAAAAATATAACTAATATCCGGTTAGTTTTCTCACTTTTTAAATCTTTTGGAGCTTATTTGTTATCTTTCTAGGTTATTTTTATTAGCGGCATAAACTTTCGAGTACCATTCTTGGTAGTTTATTTTTAAGAAAGTATCTCTTCATGCAACAAGGAAACTAAATGAACAAGATATAGCAATAGTTTCAAATAGAACATTTGCTTCATACCATATATAGCTTCCATAAACACCAAAAGGTGATCCATGGACAGAGAGAAGCATCTCACTAGGTTTCGGCAGCCTAAGAATTTTGGGTGTCATCCCAACAGACAAGCGCTGACTACTCACCTGCAAAAGGCAACAAAGCCAAATCAATCACAACTGTTTAAAAAATAGCCTCAGCAATGAATACTAGAGTTCATAAAGTCATCCATAAAAAACAGAAGGTAAAAAATAAAGGGAGAAAATTCGGACATTGGGAGTCTGAAGACCTTCTTGACTTGTGAGAGTCTGAGCTTCACATGGCTCCTCAAAAACCTATGTAACAAACATTCAATCAATTCATATTATCATAATACATTGCAACCACTAATTAGTTTTTATTTGCAAGCTGTTTAAGTTAGTCATAATAGATTTAGCAGCGTATGCAATGAAACTAGTAATAGAGGCAAGTTCTCTTCCATCTGCACATGAAAGGATCCTAAATGAATAGCAACATTTCTCATTCAAATCAATTCGTGGATGCTTCAGCACATGATGGAAATGAGAATGGAAGTGCTATATTAATGCTGCTCCTACACAGCTACCCCAATTTTATGTCGCATCAAGTCCTATGTAAGTGACCCAAACAAGCCAGCTAAGGATGTTACAAAATACAATTAATCAAAGTGCACAAAGAAGATAGAGAACATACAAAGTCCTTAAAATGAAGATTTTCATCACCAAGAAATTATGTTCTCCCTACCAACAAAGAAGTAAACTAACAGGTATCAACTACAATCTATGCCAAAATGTATAAGAACTATAATATCTATAGTAAAATCGTTCAAAATTGAAGGAACTCAAACATTTTAAGGGGCACAGAACAATAGTATGTTTCGTAACATACATTTCCATTTTTTTAATTCAGTTTAGGAAACTTTAATTCAGATATGAAATGAGTTAAATCGAAAGAGAAAACTAAACACTACCAGTATTGCTAGAGTATTCAAAACCACCAAACTGAGGAACCGAAAAAGGACATTCCGAAGGAAAAGCAATCAAAAGCCTCTAGAACAGAGAAGCGTGCAAATCTCTTCCTACACCACCACAAGTCGTGGACATTCTGCTCCTTTTCTCTTTCCACTTCACATCAAATTTTCCATTACCTTCATCTTTCACAATTGAGGGATTTGGTAAGGTTTCTTCGAAGACCTGCAGTATTGGCTTCCGGAGCTGTTCCTCACTGAAACACGACCGAACCAAACGAAGTTCCATCAACAATCGCTCAATCTCAACATCACGAACCACCTTAATTGCACTGATTTGACGCTCCACTGCCACAAACACACAGGTAGAGTTTTAATAAAAATAAATAAATAGTGAAAACTTTATGCTGATCAAGAAATTTGTTATTTGATTTTGCTGTACCTTCGATTTCAAGCTCTTTGAATTGAGGTTGCTGCATTTGGGTTTTAAGTTCCTTCAATTGAGTTGATTGTTTGACCATTTTCTTCGCTCTACGCCTTGGAAATTTTGCCTTTAATATACTAAAACTAATATAGTAAGAAAAAAGGGCTACAAATCTACAATTATAGTTATCAGAACTGAATCGGCAATCCACCCGGTCTGGTTCAACCGATGGGTCACTGATTCACTCGGTTGACCCGGTCATAATTTAAAAAATATAAAATTATATAAATGAAATTAAAATTACATATTAAAACTTAAAATGCAAGTCTTTACAATAATAATAATAATAATAATAATAATAATAATAATAATAATAATAATAATAATAATAATAATAATAATAATCAAATGTTAATTTTTAGACAACTAATGATGCAAAAAGAGATAATAAACTAGTTTCTAGTACAAAATACTTTCTTTATTTAAATAAACAAGAGTAAGCAAAAGATAACATAATCGATAATCAAGTCCAAGTGATCTTAAAATCGACATCTATATCTTCATAGGACAAATTTGGAGCTTGATCAACATTTTCCTCACTTTGATTTGCATCTATATATTCCATAAGAAACACTGCATTATGATGTTATGCAGAACATCTGAAATAGAGAAAGAAGAGTTTGAAGAGAGAGGTACAAGAAACTAGTGAACTGAATTAACTTCATCTTATTCTTCCATCAATGAATCAATTCTACACACCTCTTAGAGGGATGCAAGAGCTTTATTTATAACAGAGTTGAAAAAGAGAAAAAGATCAGACATCAGAATAACAAACCCTAACTAACTGTACCAAACTGATTTTGTTATTGACTAACTCTCTTATCTCTTATCCTTTAATATACAGCAACAAAAGATTTAGCAACACAACAAGAAGGTTCAGTAACAAATTCAACTCAAGTCGGTTATCCAGTAACAAATTCTACTTCTAGCAACAATCACATTTATGATAGGTTCAACATCAAATTCAACTTAACAACAAATTCTACTTCTAGAGTTCTAGCAACAAATTCAGCTATGATAACTATGATAACTTTCAGGCAGCAACAAAAACATAAACTATGATATAACAAATTTCAGTAACACATTCAACTTTCAGCAACAAATTATTTTGGCAACAAAATCAAAGTGCAGTGATGCAGCAACAGAATTGAAATAGAAAGAACAGGGGGAACTCACCAAATCGGGTTGCATGAAGGAATCTGACGGCGAAGGAGAAGCTGATGGCGAAGAAGAAGTTGACGGCAAGGCTCAAAGCAAGAAGACGACAACGAAGACCAGCCCACCGGGACCTGTTGCCTCTGTTACCGGCGATGAAGAGCGTAGGGAAGGGAGAGATCGAGGCCAGATGTGAGATAGAGACCGTGAGTAGCAAGAAGATGACCACCACCACCACCACCCGAGGGACCAGATGCGGTTCCATTTGCTTCTGCCGCCAGCGAAGCGAGCGCAGGGGCATGGGACCGTGACAACGACCAAGGTGAGTGGACGAGGTGAGAGACTGAGAGAGCGACGAGGTGAGGCCGTGAGAGACTGAGAGTGACGACTGTCGAGGTGAGGGGAGAGACGAGAGAGGGACTATTGAGTACTGAGTTCTGACTGTCGAGCTAGAGACGGAGAGAGCACATAGATTCAAGAGTCTTAGATTTGGCATTTGGACATAGAGTTTCATCGAAAGGGGAAGGGGAGGAGGGGGTTATGAAACGACGCCATTTCAGGTATTAAGAAGAAAAAAAAATAAAAACGACCTGGACCGGGTTAAATTAATCATCTGGGTCATCGGGTTTCATGAAAACCCGTCGGGTCGAACCAGGTTTGTTGCACAATCGGTACAATGAGTGGCTCGATCTAGTCAGGTGACCGGGTGATCGGGTTTTCAGTCAAATCGGCCGAGTCGAGCCGGGTTTGATAACTATGTCTACAATAGACTATAAATAAAGACACAAATATCCTACATAATATAATTTGCAACATTCATATACAGGTCTCCAACATTCATTAAAAGTTTTCATCTATCGTCATTTTAATCTACATTATTATTAATAGACAAAAAATTACAGCAGATGGATAGCTTTTTGTCATCTCCCAAAGCAATCACTCAATATTTTCTCACAACATTTTTTTATTATTTTTTCTCCATCTTTTGTTATATGTCCATTCCCTTTGTAGCATTTAGTAACATGATACATATATAGAGATATCTTTTAGTCATCACAATATATTTTTAGATGTCCTTTATATCAATGTATATCTCAACTTTCTTTCTTCCTTCTTTCTTTCTCTTTTTATTTCTTTCTTTTTTTTGCTTAACTCATTTTCTTCCTTAACATCTTTTGATTGTAAACTATTAATTTTTTTTAATCCAAAATGGGATGAAAGTGATCCCAGAGACTGTGTTTCTTCAACTTCTCAACTTTTTCAATGAATAATAATATTCTGTGTGATCTGATATATTTCTATTAACAAATTAACATAGATAATAATAAAAGACAAGAATATGGTTGGTTTAACAAGCAGTCATCAATTGCATAGCCATAAAAGAGTCTCATTACATGAATAAAAGACAAATTGAGAATTGTAAACAATCATATGCAAGACACTTATTACATTGTATTTAATGAAGATAGATAAGTGAACCTAAATGGTAAGCAAAACCGAAGCAAACTAAGGCCTTCATTCTTTCATTTGTCTTTAATTAAATTCAAATGACAAGCAAAGTAAGGCCCTAGAATGTTAACTAGTTCATTCTTTTATAAAGCAGCAAGGTTTAATCATACACAAGCAAATTAAGCCTCTATTTGGGAAGAACACATCACAAATATTAAAAAGCTCTCACTGAATTGAATAAAGTTTAATCGCACAGTATTTTCATCTCATAACGAGGCAACCCAGAACTAATCTAATAAAAAAGATAGATGAACAAAGAAACTTAAAAATTGAACTAATCCATATTCTTAACTAATCAAGTCATCAATATTCAATAATCAATTAATCAAAAGTCAAGAGATGCACAGAAAAGTAGAAGAAGAAACACGCCATCAATGTCCATTCCATTAAGCAAATTCTAGTGCCAAAGTTCTATCATTCCAGAAAATGACACAAAACAATCATACAAAATACAATAGTTTAAAAATAAATAAATTCAATTCACAGAGGAAGAGGAAGAGAAAAAATATTTAGATAAAATAAAACAAGAGACATAAATTTAGGTTCTAAAATGAGAAATGACAACAAATAGAAGATGAAGAAGGAGAACACATACCTAATTTTTTGAAGGAAGGAGACGTTCGTTGTAGTGCTGGCAGCACAGTTTGCAGGCAGCGGCGGAGGCTGTTAATGGATAAAACAGCGGTGGTGTGCGTAGAGAAAGCAAAAGGTTGGAGAGAGATTACAGAATAGAGAGCACAACAGTAGCAGAGAGAGGAGAGGAGAGCAGATCGGCATCGAGCTCAAAGGTTGCAGCGTTAACAGTAACAACAACGGTGTACAATGAAGAAATTGGAGGGATGCTGGAGAAAGAAGTGGCTGCCGTTCTGGTTTATGACAGAGCGAGAGACTCAGGGACTGTGGAAGAAGAAGATTGGGGATTTGAAAGTAGTGGGTATTGTTGGATAAGCAAAGAGAAAATGAGATGTCTATTTATTGGGGTATTTTTTGGGGGGTTTGTCACTCATGTATTAATTTGAAATTTTTAGATTTTTTATTTTTGTTAATAGTTTATTAGTTTAACAATATTTCTTTATATTTAAAGACAAAACTAAAATTATGATTAAAAATCAAATATTTAAAATTTAAACAATAAAATTTAAGAGACTAAATTGGAATAATTTAAAATAGTTTAAATATTTTAATAATAAACTATGTCAAAATATGACAAATTAGAGGAGGAGAGATTGAGTGTGACTAACTTACATCCTATATATGTATATTTTATAAAATTATGTTATAGGTGGGTATTAAACCAAGGACCTCTCACTTAGTGCAAAACTCTAGAAATACCCTAGAAAATCCTATAAAATCCTAAAAAAAATCCTAGAAAACCCTAAAAAACCCTAAAAAATCATGAAAAATCCTAGAAAACCCTACATAACCCTAGAAAACTTTAGAAAAATACTAGAAAACCCTAGAAAAATCCTAGAAAACAATAGAAAAACCCTAGAAAAATCTAGAAAATCCTAGAAAACCCCTAAAAAAAATTCTAAAAACCATAAAAAAACCCTAGAAAATCCTAAAATCCTAGAAAACCCTAGAAAACTTTAGGAAACTCCAAAAAACCCTAGATAAACTAAGAAAACCCTAGAAAACCTTAGAAAATCCTAAAAAACACTAAAGAACCCTAGAAAACTCTAAGAAAATCCTAAAAACCCATAGAAAATTCTAAAAATCCTAGAAAATCCTAGAAAACCCTAAAAAATTCTAAGTACCCTAACAAACCCTAGAAAACCTTAGAAAACCCTAGAAAATCCTAGATAACCCTAGAAAATTCAAGAAAAATCCTAAAAATCCTAGAAAACCCTAGATAATCCTAGAAAACACTAGAAAAACCCTAGAAAATCCTAGAAAAACCTAAAAAATCCTAGAAAAATCCTACAAAACCCTAGAAAACTCTAGATAACCCTAGAAAACTTTAGAAAAATCCTAGCAAACCCTAGAAAACTCTAGAAAAACCCTAAACAACAATAGAAAAACCCTAGAAAATCCTAGAAAAATCTAGAAAACCTTCGAAAAACTCTAAAAAATCCTAAAAACCATAAAAAAAAACTCCTAAAAAATCCTAGAAAACCATGGAAAACCCCAGAAAAACCTTGAAAACCTTAGAAAATCCTAGAAAAACTCTAAAAAATCCTAGATAACCCAAGAAAATCCTTGAAAACCCTAGATAACACTAAACCCTGTGGTTCGAAATAGGAAATTATTAGGCAAATGTTCTTAGGATTTTTTTAATGAATAAAATAGAGTATATACGGCCAAATAGGATCTAGAAAATTTCATATCCGACGTTTTGGTCTAATGGAATTTTTTTACAATCAAGGTTTTCGAACTTTATGAAACAATTAGGCTCCTGTTAATTACTAACAGCAAAGACTATGTGACCGTTAAATTACTGACTATAATGTTGTTACGTATCGCCAATCAGATTAATAGGTTCTTTAAATTAAATTTTTTGGACAAAACGCTGCATTTTTACCTAAATTAAAACAACAACATTCATATTCAGATATACCAGTCACATTCAGATTTATATCAAAATTTTTTGCATTGGCATTCACATAAGAACTCTTGTGTTTTGCATTCATTTCAAAATTTAAGTAGAAAAGCAGCATTTTATCCAAAAAAAAACGACATCGCTTTTGTCCTTTAATTTGGGAGACCTATTAGTCCGACTGGCGACGTGGCAACGTTATGGCCACGTCAGCAACTTAACGACCACATCTACTCTTACTGTTAGTAGTCAACGACTTTGACTAACTAGATATCTAAAATGTCTCGTTTATGTAAAGTTTGGGGACCTTGATTATAATAAAAAATTTTCGAAGACTAAATCGTCTTATACGAAATTTTTTGGGACCTATTTGTATATATACTCAATTAAATAAATTTAATAATTACATATTTGTGTACTTTTTTAAAAAATTAGGCAAATGTTCTTATGAAAATACAAAATATTATATATAAAAAAAAGGTATTAAATTAATTATTATGTATTTATATTATATATTTGTATATAGATATATATAGTATTTAACTTATTTTTAATATATTATTATATTTTTATATATATTTTATATGAATAGTTAATTTTTTAAATACACAAAGCATGATTAGTTAAAATAATTTCTATTTTTCTTTTGTATTTTTATTTCTGAAAATAACTATTATTTTTAACTTTTTATATTTTAAAAACATAATTTGTTTGTGAAAATAATAAAAACATGTTGGATTAGTTTATTTATAAAATATGTTTTTAATATTGATTTTAGAATATAAAATTATGCTTTATTGAATTTATAATTTTATTTATTTTTTATAAAGTTAACAATTAATTTTTATAAATTTCAAAAATAAAATAAATTACTATCATAAAGTAATTAACTTAATTCATAATAAAAATAGATAATTTAACCAAATAAACAATAGGGTTAAGTACAATTTTGGTCCTTAATGTATAGGCCGAATTTTTTTTGTCTCTAATATTTTTTTGCATACAAAATCGTCCCTAAGGTTCGAGTTGGTTTTAAATCGTCCTTCGGGCTAAAAAAATACTTTTTAAAGACGATTTTGCTCTTTATGGCTTCTTTTCCTTCATGTCATTCTCGTGAAATCATTTCGTCTTCCTCAAATAACTCACAATATTTGAGAACACACTTGGTCTTTGAAACATTTGCGTGAAACCCTACAAAAGTGTTCCTGCGAGGATGATCTACGCTAGTGGTTGAAGACATTTTGTTGTTGGGAGTTTGATCGAGGGTGTGGCGTGATGTCGCATTCGTCACTCATCTTCATCGCTGCAGATAGCCGTTGTTGAGGTAAGCTTGCTTTCCATGCAATGTCGCTTCACCTCAAATATTTCTTACATTTGGGTGGTTTAAGCTTTACAACAATGTTGCTGCATCTGAATTGTATAGGGTTTAATGTAGACTGCATTGACGGTGGATAAAGCTAGGTTTGTGATGATCTATTTCTTTTCTTTCTTGTTTGTTTTAGTAATGCATTATGTTGAATTGTAACAGCCCAGACCACCCGCTAGCACGATATTGTCCGCTTTGGCACACAAAGCCTCACGGTTTTGCCTTTGACGATAGGGATGCTAGCCGAAGCCCCCCACACTCACTCGTCAAAACGCGTCATGCTAGGGAGAGGTATCTACACCCTTATAAGGCATGCTTCGTTCCCCTCCCCAACCGATATAGGCTTTACAATCCACCCCCTAAAGGAGCCCAGCGCCTTCGCTGGCACATCGATCCGGGTTCTGGCTCTGATACCATCTGTAACAGGCCAGACCACCCGCTAGCACGATATTGTCCGCTTTGACACACAAGGCCTCACGGTTTTGCCTTTGACGACAGGGATGATAGCCGAAGCCTCCCACACTCACTTGTCAACTAGGGGAACGAAGCATGCCTTATAAGGGTGTGGATACCTCTCCCTAGCATGACGCGTTTTGACGAGTGAGTGTGGGGGGCTTCTGCTAGCATCCCTATCGTCAAAGGCAAAACCGTGAGGCCTTGTGTGCCAAAGCGGACAATATCGTGCTCGCGGGTGGTCTGGGCTGTTACAGATGGTATCAGTGCCAGAACCCAGATCGATATGCCAGCGAGGGCACTGGGCTCCCTTAGGGGGGTGGATTGCAAGGCCCACATCGTTTGGAGAGGGGAACGAAGCATGCCTTATAAGGGTGTGGATACCTCTCCCTAGCATGACGCATTTTGACGAGTGAGTGTGGGGGGCTTCAGCTAGCATCCCTATCGTCAAAGGCAAAACTGTGAGGCCTTGTGTGCCAAAGCGGACAATATCGTGCTAGCGGGTGGTCTGGGCTGTTACATTGAATAATAATAGAGTTGTTTGAGTAGAAGACGGTGTACTTTACATGAGGGTGCATCATGGGGTGCATTCGGATATGAGAACGGGGTATTTAAGTATTTGAAGGGGCAAACTACAATTATCGAAAAAACTGATGGCAATCGGTGCTCTGTGTTGAGGCCTGTGAAGAGTTAAGACGGTTTGGATACTTGGAGTCCAACATTGCAGCATTATGGTATAAAGATCCAACTACGGAAGATTCTGAAAATAACTTGAAGATGTTAAAAGGTGACTCAGATGTATTAACTTCATTTCCGTCATAACATTAGTTGCATTAACTTCAAAGGACTAGATTTAAAATCCTATGGGGATGATTGCTAAAAGAAAGATGCTTACCAGAAGTGCTGCTACCAGAAGGTGATATACCCTCTGAATGGACTGGATTTATAAGAGAGAACCCAATATGATGATGTCATGCCACCTCCTTATAGGAGGCCAAGTCACATACCTGTGAAAAAGAGGAAGCGAGGATCTGGAGATGAGGAGAACAGAAGCCAGAATCACCTATCACAGAGGGGTTAAATTCAAAGATGCTCTAATTGTGGTGATGTAGGGCACAAGAAGGGGGCTGCACAAAATCTAATAAGAGTGTATGTGCCATTATGCTCTAGGGTTTACTTGGGTTTATGCTATGTATATATTTTACTTTTTGGTTATGTATTTAATTCTGATTCTTTTTATATAATTGTGATTACCTTCATAGGCCAAAATCTCAACACAACAAGCTGCCAAAGCTCCTAAGAGAGGGAGGAAGGCTTCATCCTCACAACTCCCTGGTCAAATAGTTCAAAAAGGGAAGTAGAGGAAGACTTCATCCTCACAACCCAACCCTCCAGCAACTCAACCCAAAAAACTAGCTTCTAAACCCAAGAAATCAGCAGCTCAACCCGAGAATGCAATAACTCAGTCCAATAACCAATTCTAGTCCAATCATAAAACACCTTCAGCCCAACCATTGGCCAAGAACAAAAGTACAGTAGCAATAACCTCCTCCAATAAGAAATAGTCACTGAGTCAACTAACTAAGAGAAAGAGACATTTTTCTGTCATCCAAACTGGTGCACCGCATGTTCTTCTACAGAAGTTAAAGCTAATGGCAAAATTACCTTCTAGTAAATGGAAAAATCTTTAGATATTGCTCGTTATATTTGTTTTGTTATCAATGTGTTACTTAGTTGGAAACAATGTTTTAGGCAACATTCCAGATATTGTTACTTGGTTTTAGGTATTTCAACACACTATCTTGAATTGTGTTTTTTGTTTAAGTGGCATGACATCCATTGTAAGCTATGGTTTCAATTTAGACTTGTATAATCCATGGGTTAAATTGTCAAAGTTTTAACTTGTCTTTAATTAAAATTGGCCATTAGGTCATTACTAGATTTACAAATCTCATTCCTACATATTGCTATACTTAGCTTCTGATTTAAGCATGGAAATATTATTATTATTATTATTATTATTATTATTATTATTATTATTATTATTATTATTATTATTATTTAAAGAATATTTTATGAATTAAAAAATTATTTATTTATTTTTACCAACTTACAAATTTTATTTCTATTATGTTATTGTTGATTTTTCAATATACTATTGAGATTCGTTATGCTGTTGTTTGTTATTTAAAATTTGATGTTGAAACTTGTTATGTATGTTTAATTTTGTAATTTACAAAACCACAAATCCAATTCCATCCAAACCGCACCTCAAATAAAATTAGTATTCGAATCAAATGAGTGTTTGACTCAAAACTGATCCAAACTGCACGAACACCCATACCATCGGCGTCGTCTCTCCCTCCCCTCTTCTCTCTTTCCTTCCTGTTTTTCCCTATCTTTTCGTTCAGTCTCTGCTCTCTCTTTCTTTATTTCTTTCGTTTTCAATATGTGGGATGACCGAATGTGAATTTTATTCTAATTTTAATTTTTTTTATTAATAAGGATATTTTAGTAATTTTGTTTATTTCAATTTCTGTATTTATCTTCAACTAAACAGGATACTAACATATAACTCATTCTTATATACTTTCCACTAAATATAATACAGAGACTTTATCTTTGAGCGAAGAGTGTGCCAATAGTCAGACCATGGATTAAACACCAACTACTTCAAGATAAAAAAATACCAACTATTTTCAACATAAGAGAAAATATTACGATGTAAACTCTGTTAAACTCTAAAGTGGTCATTAAAATTGGCAGCTTGCACAAAAAAAATCACTGAAATTTTAATTGCACTATACAAATCTCCAAGATTAAAAAAATTTCACCACGTGGTTCCTATCCCCTCTCTGTCGAGTTACACGTCATATCTTGAGTAACTTAACTTAGATAAAATGACGTTACTTTAGTTTTGACGATAAATATTTGTTGAAATGATAATAATACAATTTTTTTAATCTTAAAGATATTTATAATGTATTTAAAATCTCAAAAACTTTTCCGGTGCAAACAAACAATCTCAAAAACTACTTTGGACTTAATCCAAATGCTACATTGCAAACGTCGATAGGGTGAAAAAGGAGAAAGATTTATTGCACAATCAACTTACGTCTACTTTATTCTATTGCTTCTGCTATTACTTTCAGATTAAATACTACATGATGGTTTTCATAACAATATAAAACATCTATTAGCAAAGAGAATACACAATTCAAATAATTAAAATTTATAACACGAAGGGTTAACAAATGTCAATAGCCAATGGGATGCACAAAGGCTTAGACAAATTGAGTAGGCTGGGAGAAAAATCTAAGCATAAATTTAAAATGAGGTTGACCGATACAATCAATCATAGTTATCACTTACATATTCATTTTAAGTAGTTTTTACTACTCTTAACAGAATGAAACCAATCCTAACATACATATTTAGGAGAATAATTCTCATTACTGACTAAATAACTGAACCTCAACGTAACTATGTAATAATCTAACAATTATGCTTCCCCAAGTATAAACCAACACTGAATTTGAAACTATATGGTATAAGCAACTTTGTAGAATGGTCTAGCAACTGAAAACCAATACTTGCATTTCTTCGATCTAATTAGTCAATGGCATTCATCTAAAACTGTAGAACATTAAATGAAAAATGATGAACTAGGGGCCACCAAATTTACATGGCCATCCTCTAAGGAGATGAAGAGGATGGTACTGTTAGTGCGCATAATAGCTTTAGCAGGCATTTAACATTCTTCTGACTCTGCAGATAATAATAGATATCATAACTAGAGTATTCTGGAATATTCCAAGATTTTCATTCACTGTGAAAGAACAAAAACAAAATCAAGGGTTGAAATTACGCAAAGTCAACCCCAAAATTGACAATGCTCAAACTCAGCTTGATAATATTTAGCTCAACTCATGGTTTGACTGATTTATTATTGAGCTTAATCTTATTATGGAATCTTGATGCATGAGTAAAATTTCAAAGACCATTTTAAACATTAACCCTTAGATATTAATTAAGCTTTTGGCTATAAGTACATACTTATTTTCAACATATTTAATCTACAAGACACATTATGCAAATAATTGAGATATTATATATTATTATTGATAATATATAATGATATAGGTGATATTATGCCAAGGTCTCAGGCATCTACATATCTATGTGAACCGATAAATGAATATACAACCCTGATAAACCCCAATTTTGTGGTTTATCTTGTGCTGATTTGAGGGGATTTTGTCAATATTTTCCGCACTTATCCACTTGAATTGCATGGTTTTGTATCTCCATCCGTGTTTGACCTTGTGATTGAAAACATGCTTATTTGAGCCGGAATTGCTATATTTTGATCTCATTTATTACCACTCGATGCCGTGACGTGTTTGTTCAGTGATTTTAGAGTTTCCAGGGCAGAATTGGTCTAGAAGAGGAGAAGGAAGCATGCACAAGTGAAGAAACATGGAGCTTTGGAGCCTTGGAGTTCAGTCATCAACGCGCACGCGCACCTGGCGCGTACGCATGGATGCGTACTTGATAAACCATTATTTTGTGATTTATATTGTGTTTAATTGAGTGGTTTTATCAAGTCTTTCACCCACTTA
Source organism: Arachis hypogaea (assembly GCF_003086295.3). Taxonomy (NCBI): domain Eukaryota; kingdom Viridiplantae; phylum Streptophyta; class Magnoliopsida; order Fabales; family Fabaceae; genus Arachis; species Arachis hypogaea. The sequence continues at coordinate 428,885 of NC_092047.1, forward strand.
TTCATATTATTAGCATGATATTACAAGTCCTTCCCAAAATTGTTCTATGATGGAAAACTTGCTTCCTAAAGATCTTTTAATTGTATATTTTTATTCTCCTTTATACCATTCCTTGCCGTGATTTGTGTGTTAAGTGTTTCAGGCTTCATAGGGTAGGAATGACTTAGAGAATGGAGAGGAAGCTTGAAAAAATGGAAGGAACACAAGAAATTGAGGAGATGACCAGCGAGAAGCGATGCGGACGCATGGCTCACGAGTCCGTGCGAAATGGAGAAAATCACAGCGACGCGAACGCGTGCCTCACGCGAGTGCATGGATTGGAATCTGCACGAGTGACACGAACGGATGGATGACGCGCACGCGTGGCAAGGAAAAACGCTGGATGACGCGAACGCGTGGACGACACGGTCGCGTGACATGCGCGATCTGCAGAAAATTCAGAAAAACGCTGGGGGCGATTTCGGGCCATGTTTTAACCCAGTTTTCGGCCCAGAAACGTAGATTAGAGCCAGGGAACATGCAGAGACTTGGGGACATTCTCATTCCGCATAGTTTTAGTTTTAGTTTTGGAATCTAGAGAGAGAATTCTCCCTCCTCCTCTAGGTTTTTTTTTCTTTACACTCATAGTTTAGAATTTCATCGCTTTGCTTTGGATATTGAGAAGAGTCTACCTCCGGAATTGACTATTCTAGTTTGTTTTCTTTACCTTATTTACTCTTTTATATTTTTAATCCTTATTCAGCGCTACAATTGGGAAGCTTTTATAACCTTTAGAATTTATTAATGCAAGAACTATTTTATTTTTAATTGATCTTTTGATTATTATTTATCATGTCTTCTTTTTATTCTCTCTTTAATTTTGTGAACTTTATATTTATGATAATGGAGTAGTTCCCTAACTTGATTGGGAGCGGATTAAAAGGAAAACCTTGAGTTGGGATACTCAAGAGTTCAATTGTAATTGGTTCATTATTGGTTGGCTTGTTGGTCACTAACTCTAATCCTTCCCGAGGGAGAGGATTAGGACTTGTGAATAGAAGTTGACTTTCAACTACTTGACTTTCCCTTAATTAGTGAGGGTTAACTAAGTAGAAACAACTGCTAATTATTAATTGATCTTGAGAAATTTCCAACAAGGATAGAACTTCCGATTAATCTTCTCCCGGTCAAGGTTGTTATTTAAATTACATAAACTCTCTGATTTAATTTCCTGTTTATCAAACTCAAAAAAAATTTCTTGAAAACCTCCGACCAATAAGCTGCACTCTTTTGTCAACTCGTTGGGAGACGACTTGGGACTCATACTCCCAATAATCTTATTCTTAAAATTGTGAGAACTCTTTTCTAAATTGACAAGTGGATTTTTGCCGGTTAAGAGCTGTACTTACAACGTTGTTTTCCTTAATAATTCTTAATCTGCCAATTTCCACCACTGCCAATTTTTTGCGCCGTTGCCGGGAAGTTGCAATAGAGTGCTAATTTATTGATTGGAATTTATTTATTTTATTTTGTTTTTGTTACCATGAGCTATGTGCTTCTTCCATTGAATGATGCGTTCTTTGCCTGATCCGAGCTTAGCCTCTTTTGATCCTGAAATTAAAAGAACTATTTCACATATTAGGCGAGCTCGACGTCGGTTAGCCTCTGAGGGTGGTGAAGTGATTGTCGTCGATTCACCAGTCTCATCTAAGGGCGAATCTGAACCGCCATTTGAGGAAGAAATAAACTCCTCTACTACTGATTCGGTTGATTCACGTGCAGGTAACATGGCAGCACCTAGGAGAGTTACTATCCAGGAAGCTGGAGCCCCAGATTTTACACTGTAGCCATATCAAGCGTATTACCCAGCGGTGGCTGCAGATTTCAAACTAAAGACTGCACTAATCAACTTGATGCCCAAGTTTCATGGCTTACCTGCTCAAGAGCCTATCAAGCACCTTAGGGATTTCCAGACAGCCTGTTCTACTGTTAAGCGTGATGGTGCAGATGAAACTTCTATTCTGTTAAAAGCCTTCCTGTTCTCTCTTGAGGGAAAGGCGAGAGAGTGATACTACACTCAACCTGGAGCGACTGTTGCTAATTGGGATACGCTTAGAAGAAAATTTTTGGAAAAATACTTTCCAGCTGAAGTTACTGATAGATTGAGGAAAGAAATTTCCATGATTGTTCAAGACGAATCCGATACTCTCTACGAATATTGGGAGCACTTCAACAATCTTCTGGAAGCATGTCCCCACCACATGATTGACAAGTTGGTGTTGCTCGGCTACTTCACACAGGGCATGAAGCCTCAAGATAAGACCACATTGGAAGGTGCTAGCAATGGGTCTATGAAAAAGTACAAGACCACTGATGAAGCATGGCAATTGATCAGCGACTTAGCTGAATCCACTAGGAATCACAGGCAGAGGCAAGGCCACTCAAAAGCTATTGCAGAGGTATCCTCTAGCAAAGAGACTACTGCTCTGACCCAGAGTATATGTGAAATGACCAACTTACTGAAGCAGATGAAGTTGAATCAACAACAAGCTCAGCAAGCTCAGCCTTCCCCACCACAACAAAGCCAACAGTTGGTTCCACAAAGAGTATGTGGCATATGCGCTGATTATAGTCATTACACTGACGAGTGCCCACAGCTGCAACACGAGGACAACATCGTGGCAACTACTCACAATTTCTATGACCGCCCAAATCAAGGATATTATCAACAAGGCGGCAACTCTAACCAAGGTTGGAGGGACAACTATAACAGAGGAGGCAGAGATGGCCAAGGAATTCAGAGATGGAATAATAACAACAATCAGCAGAACCGGTATCAGCAAAATCCTGCCTATCAACAGCAGAACCAGAATCAGGCTTACAGAGCACCTCATCTAAGGCAGCCCCAAGCGTCTCAGCAGACCCCTCAGATCACTTACCCCTCTTCATCTTCTAATGATGAGTTACTACAATCTATTGATCGGAGACAGCAGGCCATGGAAAATAACCTTACTTCTACTCTAAATGGTCTGAACTCTACCTTGCAAGCTCTTGTCTCACAAATTGGATCACTAAATAATCCAACAACTAGCCTTCGAGCTCCAGTGGAATCCCCTCTCAACCATTACCCAACCCCAAGGGTGGCATCAATGCCATCACCTTGAGGTCTGGAACCACACTACAAGGGAGGAATCCTGAGGAGCCAAGCCCGCTAGAACACGCCCCAGCTGAGGACATGGTTGAGGTAGAGGATGTTGAAAAAGGAAGGTGAGGTACATGACACGGTTGAAGAAGGAGTCAACCCACCAGAGAAGGACGCGCCAGAAGGAGCTAAGGTTCCCAAGGACGCCACCCCTATCCCATTTCCACACCTTGCAAGAAAGCCCAGAAAGCAGATGGAACTTGATCCCAAAATGGTAGAAATCTTCAAAAAGGTTGAGGTAACCGTTCCCCTTTTTGATGTTATTCAGCAAGTACCTAAATACGCAAAGTTTCTAAAATTTCTAAAAGATTTGTGCATACATAAAGATAAACTTAATGAATTAGGGACTATTCCTTTAGGTAGCTCCATATCTGCTTTAATGGGAAATATACCTGAAAAATGTAGTGATCCAGGTCCATGTATGGTTAACTGTACCATTGGAGGCGTAAATTTTTTTGACTGCATGTGTGATTTAGGAGCGTGCGTGAGTATTATGCCTTTGTCTATATATAATGCTTTGAGGCTCCCTCCCTTAAAAAGGTCGGCAGCTCGTTTTGTGTTAGCAGATAAAAGTATTATTACAGTGGTTAGAATTGCTGAAGATGTGTTAGTGAGCATTAAGGGGCTCACATTTCTCATTGACTTCTATATCTTGGAGATGCCCCAAAATGACTCAGGAAAGCCATCATCAATCCTGCTTAGAAGACCGTTCTTGAAGACTTCGAAGTTCAAGCTGGATGCCTTTTCGGGAACCTATTCTTTTGAGATAGATGGCAAAATAGTGAGCTTCAATCTGGATGAAGCTATGAAGCATCCTCCGGAAAATCATTCCATATTCCAATGCGACATCATTGATGAAATTATAGCTGCAATTCACCAGGAAGAAATGGAAGAGAAGCACATGGAACAAAATCCAAGTGTGGGGACACCCTCTGAACATAATGAAGATTTTTTGCCATTGTCACCAGCTCCAGATGATCCAGAGCCCAGCCATGAGCGAAAAATGGAATTAAAGCCTCTTCCTTCACACCTCAAGTATGCTTACCTTAAGGACAAGCAGAAGTTTCCAGTTATCATTGCAAGGGAGCTCACTTCCCAACAAGAAGAACAACTGCTTAGTGTATTGAGGACGCATAAGAAAGCAATTGGATGGAGCTTGGCGGATATAGTAGGCATCAGCCCTCAAGTTTGTGAACACAGAATATTCTTAGAAGAAGGTGAAAGGCCTGTCCGTCAACCTCAAAGAAGATTGAATCCGACCATCTTAGAAGTTGTCAAGAAGGAAGTAACCAGACTACTTGAAGCAGATATCATTTACCCCATTTCAGATAGCGAATGGGTCAGCCCAGTACAAGTGGTGCTCAAGAAGTCTGGCGTCACAACAATAAGAAATGAGCATGGAGAACTTCTGACAACCAGAGTGCAGAACTCATGGAGAGTTTGCATTGACTACAGGTGTCTCAACCAAGCCACTCGCAAGGATCATTACCCCTTGCCATTCATTGATCAGATGCTTGATCGCCTGTCAGGTAAATCTCATTACTGCTTTCTAGATGGTTATACAGGTTATTTTCAAATCCATATAGCTCCTGAAGATCAGGAAAAGACTACCTTTACATGTCCTTTTGGGACTTATGCTTATAAAAGAATGCCCTTTGGCTTATGCAATGCACTAGCTACTTTCCAAAGGTGTATGATGAGTCTTTTCTCTGATCTCATTGAGAACTGTATGGAAGTTTTTATGGATGACTTTAGCGTATATGGTGATTCATTTAGCCTTTGCTTGGATAGTTTATCTAGAGTATTAGACAGGTGTGTTAGTTTAAACCTTGTTTTAAATTTTGAAAAGTGTCATTTTATGGTAAAACAAGGAATTGTTCTAGGACATGTTGTTTCTGATACTGGTATCTCTGTGGATCCAGCAAAGGTAGATGTTATTTCTAGTTTACCTTACCCCTCCTCTGTGAGGGAAGTCCGTTCGTTCCTTGGCCATGCAGGTTTTTACAGGAGATTCATTAAGGACATCAGTAAGGTAGCATTACCTTTATCCAGACTACTGCAGAAAGATATTGAGTTCAAGTTCAGTGAGGATTGCAAACAAGCGTTTGATAAGCTGAAGACCACCCTGACTCAAGCCCCGATTGTGAGAGGACCAGACTGGATTCAACCATTTGAAATCATGTGTGATGCCTCCAATCATGCAGTAGGAGCAGCACTAGCTCAACATGAAGGTAACGATCCTTTTGTAATTGCTTATGCATCTAAGACTTTAGATGCTGCTCAATCTAATTACACTACTACTGAAAAAGAGCTTCTAGCTATTGTTTTTGCTCTAGATAAATTCCGAGCCTATTTACTTGGTACTAAGGTAGTAGTGTACTCAGACCATGCAGCTCTAAAATATTTATTAGCTAAAAAGGAGTCTAAACCAAGGCTAATAGGTTGGATGCTGCTGCTGCAATAATTTGATTTAGAAATTAAGGATAGGAGTGGTAACCAGAATTTAGTGGCAGACCACTTGAGTCGCCTTGAGCACATTAAGGATGACTCCATTCCTATCAATGATACTTTCCCATTTGATAGCTTACAGGCAGTATCTGAAGTAGTTCTTTGGTATGCACCTGTAGCTAATTATCTAGTTAGCCACACTTTTCCTCCAGATTTTACTATGCATCAGAGAGACAAGCTGAAAAGCGTGTCCAAATATTATATATGGGATGATCCATATCTATGGAGGTGTGGTGCTGACCAGGTGATTAAACGGTGTGTCCCTCAATCAGAATTCCAGTCCATTTTAGAGGCCTGCCACTCATATGAGAGTAGAGGACATTTTGGTCCTCAAAGAACAGCTAGAAAAGTTTTAGACTGTGGATTCTGGTGGCCCACTCTTTTTAAAGATGCTGCTGACCTTTGTAAATCTTGTTCCCCTTGCCAAAGGTTTGGTAATATATCCAAGAGGGATGAAATGCCTCAACAGATTATGCTTTTCTGTGAAATTTTTTATGTTTGGGGCATTGACTTCATGGGTCCATTTCAAAATTCTAATGGTCACCTTTATATACTGTTAGCTGTAGATTATGTTTCTAAATGGGTGGAAGCAATTTCTACCTGCACTGATGATGCTAACACTGTTGTTTCCTTTGTTAGAAACCATATTATTTGTCGTTTTGGATCACCACGAGCAATTGTGAGCGATCAAGGCACTCACTTTTGTAACAGGAGACTAACAGGATTACTGAAGAGACATGGGATAGTTCATAAAATATCAACAGCCTACCACCCCCAGACTAATGAGCAAGCCGAGGTGTCTAACAGGGAGATAAAGCGCATACTGCAGAAGATAGTCAAGCCTCATAGAAAGGACTGGAGCACCAGGCTCCAAGATGCGCTTTGGGCATATCGGACAGCATACAAGACACCAATCGGGATGAGTCCTTTCCGCTTAGTTTATGGAAAGGCCTGTCACCTCCCAGTTGAGATAGAACACAAAGCCTTCTGGGTGGTAAAGGAATGCAACATGGAATTTGAGAAAGCCGGAACTAAAAGAAAGTTGCAACTGCAAGAATTAGAGAACCTTCGCCTAGAAGCTTATGAGAACTCCAGGCTGTACAAAGAGAAGGTGAAGGCTATGCATGATAAGAACATCAAGAGGAGGGAGTTCCAGCCTGGGGACTTAGTCCTAATTTACAACTCCAGAATGAGGCTCATGCCAGGCAAGCTGAGATCCAGATGGGACGGTCCCTATCGAGTAGAGAAGGCGGAGCCATACGGAGTCTTTCACGTGAGCCGTCCTTCAAACTCTGAACTTATCAAGGTCAATGGACATCGCTTGAAGTTATATCATGGCGAGAAGATGGAGAAAAAGAAGGAGCTAGAGATCTTTCTCTTGGAAGATCCACCCAAAGCAAAGGACTGAGCTAGTGGAGCGTCCAACTTAAGGACGTTAAAGCAAAGTGCTGGGTGGGAGACAACCCACCATGGTATGATCGTTCTTTTCCCTCTTCTTAGTTTTTTTTCAATAACTCTTCTCAGTCTTAGTGCATATAGTTTGCATCTACATTTGCATATTGCATATAAAAAAAAAACACACGCGACGCGTAAACGTCGCTGACGCGGCCGCGTCATAGGTGCATTCTGAAGAAAAGAGATTTGAACAGAAAGTCACGCAAAAGCGTGGCTGGAGGCGTGCCTTTGGCACAAATTGATCCACGCAACCGCGTCGCTGATGCGTCCGCATCATGTGGGAAAAATGCCTCCCACGCGTCCGCGTCAACCACGCGAACGCGTGACCTAAAAATCGACGTAAAAAAGGGTGTATGGCAGTAAGTTGAGCTGGAATTGGGCTGGAACCATGCTAGGAGCACAAGCCCTACCACGCGAACGTGTGCCCCACGCGTCCGCGCCATTTTTCTGAATAGGCCAACCACGCGATCGCGTCCCCCACGCGACCGCGTCACCCAAAATTTTGGCAAATTGAGTTTTTAACCAGAGAGTTGCACGAGCGCAAGGCTGCCCTCGCGCCAATGGCACAAATCACTTCACGCAAACGCATGACCCACGCGTCCGCGTCACTTCATAGAAGCGCTATTCGCGCGAACGCGTGACCTACGCGCTCACGTCGCCTACGCTGCACAGCTTATCCAGATCAGCCAAATATCTTATCTTTTCTTCTCCAAATCTAAATCTTTTCTTTCCCTTCTTATTTCTTTCTTACCTCTGCTTCCTTCTTTATTCTTTCTCACTCTTTACTTTCTCCATTCCTTATTTTTCACATCCATTATCAAGGTTCTTTTCTTTCTTTCTTTACTTTTTACTTTTCCTTTATTATTTTTATTTATGTCTTCTTCTTCTTTTCTTTTTACTTTCATTATCTATGTTTTTTTTTTCTTTCTTTCTTTTTGCATTATTTTTATTGGTGTTAGAAATTTATTTGGGTAATTATTTTCTCCTATATAATTACTTGTGGATTAATTAGGAATTGTTTGACAATTCGTATTACCTCTTAAAGGGTTGCTTGCATGTTCAATTTAATACTTTCAACAACATATTTACCATGCATGCTAAGTGTTTGTAAAAAAGCCCATATGGCATTGTGCATTATTTTAAATTATTCTACTACTCTAATGTCTGTTTTTCACAAAACCCCTTTTATATTTTATTGATTAAATATAATTATCAATACAAACAGATTGTTAGTTTGAAAGTGTTGGTAATCTAACTTGGACATTGAATGCTTGATCTATGCTACTCATGCCTTTGCCAGCATGCCAATAAACACCTTGCATTCAATTGTCATCACATACACTTGCTATATTTCCATTGATGGACTTTTCACATGTAATCTAGACCATGTGTTAACGACATCCCTCTTTACCGTGCATTGATTACTACCTATACCGTCTCTTTCCTTGCTCTAACCCTTAATTTTAAAAAGTTACATTCTCTTTCCCTTTTCAGGATGGCCACCAAGAAAGGCAAGGAGAAAGCTACTCCCAAACCACCAGCAAGAAGAGGAACGAAAAAAGCATTAGTGGCAGAGCCATCTTCAACAGTGGTGAAACCCTTAACAAAAAGAATCAAGAGGATTATCAAGGTCGAGGAAAAAGAAAAAGCCTTCCCAGCAAGGGACACTGCAAGGTTTACTAACCGTTACTGCGAGCAGATGTTCCCCATTCTGGCAGAGAGGAATTACAACAATGAACACCTTCTCATCCTCCCAACCGAAATTGCTGAATTTGTTGAGCTCCGCATTGCACGAAGACACTGGAGATTCCTACAGAGACAGCCGCGGCAAGTTAATCTTTCATGGGTAGTCAAATTCTACTCCAATTTTCACTTGCCAACCCTGCAGTCTGTCTATGTCCGTCAGAAGCAAGTCCCCATAGCTGAAGAGGCAATTCAAAGAGCTTTAGATCTTCCCCCTGCTCCAGAAGGATTGGACGCATTTCAAGAAGCCGCACTCAAGCGCCAGACATACCAATTTGATTGGGACGCTGTTCTCAGAGTTATAGCTCAACCTGGCAGCAGTTGGATCTTTGGATACCATCGATCCCGACCTAAAGGGATCTCGGCTTCCGCACTTACCTTAGAGGCTCGCGTATGGGCACAGATTATGTCCCATTACGTCTTTCCGAGCACTTATGAGTCCTCCTTCACTGCAGACATGGCCGTTCTACTATGGTGCATCCTTACAGACCAGCCTCTAAACTTACCAAGACACATCCGGAGTGCTATGGGACATGTACAAATTGCGGGCAACTTACCTTTTCCTGCCTTGGTTTCAGATCTTGTCTCGGCAGTCGGAGTCCCCTACAGAGCTGGGGACACCAAAGCCATGCTTCCACGGGATGATCAGTACATCCCTAACGGGAAATATATCAGACCTCCAGCAGCCACTACCAGCCAGCCTGCAGAACAAGCTGCAGACATTCCTCCTTCCACACCACAAGCAACTTCAACAAGTCAGCTGCTCCATCAGATACTTGAGAGGTTGGACCGACAAGAACAGAAAGCAAAGCTAAGAGAGCGTCGTAACCAGCGCCGATTCACATACCTCAAGGAGCTGCTCACAGGAGACCACAAACATGACAAGACCCCAAATACCCCAGACTCCACTTCATTTACCAGCACAGGGAGCCATGACGGTTCCAACTATGGAGATACTGCTACCAGCCCACCTTTGTTCCTGACAGATGGCACCGAGGACAATGCAAAGCCTTAAGTGTGGGGAGGTCGGTCAGTACCTGACTTCTGGAGGTAATTTCTCTTCCCTAACATCTTAGTTTTTCTTTAGGATAGGATAGATTGTTTAGAAATAGGATTATTTACATGCATGTTCTATTTAGTTGAAATATAATAAGTTTCTTTTAAGACCCTATTTTTGAAAATTTTCACTAATTTAAATCAAAACTTTTTGTTTTAAATTTGTTTGAAGATTGTAAATTGGAACATGGTTTTTGAGCTAAAAAATACACAACCTGTGAGACTTTGAGCCTAATTACATGGTTACATTATTTAACCATAAATATTTTATTCTTGTGTGTTTACTTCTCTATGATTGTAATCTTTATTTTGTTTCATCCTATATGTTCAATGTTTAATGTGTTATATGCATGCATATGATTGAGGCCATTATTTGTTTAGCTCACTTATCCCAAATAAGCCTACCCTTTAAATTACCTTTGTTAGCCACTTTGAGCCTTTTTAATCCCATTTGTTATACATTTTACCACATTACTAGTCTTAAGCGAAAAAAAAATTAAATATTCCAATTGAATCTTTGGTTAGTTTAAGATAGAAATTGTGTGTTAATTGAGTATGGGAAGATTGTGGGAACAAGGGTTAAGAAGGGAATGTGTCATGATAAAATAATGGGAATTTGGGTACCTACTCATGTGAACTAGAAAAATTAAAAATTCATGTGCATTGATAAGCTATGTTTATTTTTCAAAAACAAAAAAAAATCCAAAAAGTATTCAATAAATAAGTAATTAAATAAGGGGACAAAATTACCCCAATGCTAAGTTAAGTTAAGAAAAAGATCAATGCATATGTGATACAAATTAAAAGAACAGTTGATACATGAGTATGGAATGTGAAAGTGAAAAGTATGGGTAGCTAGGCATGATTCTATGTTATATAGAGTGTATGTATACTAGGTAAGAGCTTAGGTTAGTCAAAGATTCATACTTTAGCTCACTGATGAGCGGATAATTTATACGTTTTTTGGCATTGTTTTTAGGTAGATTTTAGTAGGATCTAGCTACTTTTAGGGATGTTTTTATTAGTTTTTATGCAAAATTCACATTTCTGGACTTCACTATGAGTTTGTGTGTTTTTCTGTGATTTCAGGTAAATTCTGGCTGAAATTGAGGGATCTGAGCAAAAATCTGATTCAGGCTGAAAAAGGACTGCTGATGCTGTTGGATTCTGACCTCCCTGCACTCGGAATGGATTTTCTGGAGCTACAGAACTCTAAATGGCGCGCCCTCACTTGAGTTGGAAAGTAGACATCCAGGGCTTTCCAGAAATATATAATAGTCCATACTTTATTCGAGTTTAGATGACGCAAACTGGCGTTCAACGCCAGTTCCATGCTGCATTCTGGAGTAAAACGCCAGAAACACGTCACAAACCAGAGTTAAACGCCAAAAACACGTTACAACTTGGTGTTTAACTCCAAGAGAAGCCTCTGCACGTGTAAAGCACAAGCTCAGCCTAAGCACACACCAAAGTGGGCCCCAGAAGTGGATTTCTGCACTAAGACTTATTTCTGTAAACCCTAGTAACTAGTTTAATATAAATAGAACCTCTTACTATTGTATTAGACATCGGGGGTATCTATCTTCGAATGTTTAGTTCTTAGACTAGGGGGGCTGGCCATTTGGCCATGCCTGGACCTTGATCACTTATGTATTTTCAACGGTGGAGTTTTTACACACCATAGATTAAGGTGTGGAGCTCTGCTGTACCTCAAGTATTAATGCAAAGTACTATTGTTCTTCTATTCAATTCATGCTTATTCATATTCTAAGATATCCATTCGTACTTCAACCTGATGAATGTGATGATCCATGACACTCATCATCATTCTCAACCTATGAACGCGTGCCTGACAACCACCTCCGTTCTACCTTCGATTGAATGAGTATCTCTTGGATTCCTTAATCAGAATCTTCGTGGTATAAGCTATAATCCATTGGCAGCATTCTTGAGAATCCGGAAAGTCTAAACCTTGTCTGTGGTATTCCGAGTAGGATTCAGGGATTGAATGACTGTGACGAGCTTCAAACTCGCGAGTGTTGAGCGTAGTGACAGACGCAAAAGAATCACGGCATTCTATTCCAACATGATTGAGAACCAACAGATGATTAGCCGTGCGGTGACAGCGCATTTGGAACATTTTCATTGAGAGGACAGACGGTAGCCGTTGACAATGGTGATCCCCCAACATACAACTTGCCATGGAAAGGAGCAAGAATGATTGGATGAAAGCAGTAGGAAAGCAGACGTTCTAGAGCCATACAGCATCTTCAGACGCTTATCTGAAATTCCTACTAATGAATTTACATAAGTATCTCTATCCTATTTTATTTATCTTTTAATTATCTAATCTCCCATAACCACATGAATTCGCCTGACTGAGATCTACAAGATGACCATAGCTTGCTTCATACCAACAATCTCCGTGGGATCGACCCTTACTCACGTAAGGTTTATTACTTGGACGACGCAGTGCACTTGCTGGTTAGTTGTGCGAAGTTGTGAACAAGAGTGATATTAAAATTGTGCGTACCAAGTTTTTGGCGCCATTGCCGGGGAATAAACAATCACGATTTCGTGCATCAAGTTTTTGGCGCCGTTGCCGGAGATTGTTGAGTTTGGACAACTGATGGTTCATCTTGTTGCTCAGATTAGGTAATTTTCTTTTTGTTTTATTTTCAAAAATTTTTCAAAAATCTTTCAAAAATTTCTCATCTGTTTTCAAATTTTTTTTCTAAATTTTTAAGAATGAATTCTAGTGTTACATGTTGACATATTGAAGTCTTGCTGGCTGTAAAGCCATGTCTAAATTCTTTTGGACTGAGGCTTCAACTAATCACCTCAATGCATGTAATGTCCTGCTGAAGCTTGGCTGGCCATTGGCCATGTCTAGTGTTTTGGACCGAAGCTTTTATGAAAAGCTTGGCTGGCTATTAAGCCATGTCTAATTCCTGGACCGGAGCTTTAGATTAACATTGCATGATTCCTGGAATTCATGTTAAAAATTTTGAATTTCTTATTTTCTTTTTCCTATATATTTTCGAAAAAAAATAAAATAAAATACAAAAAAAATTAGAAAATCATAAAAATAAAAAATATTTTGTGTTTCTTGTTTGAGTCTAGTGTCAATTGCATAATCATCTTATTCTTGCATTTTTCGAAAATTCATGCATTGCATTCATCATGATCTTCAAGTTGTTTTTTATGAACTTTCTTATTTGATCTTCATATTGTATTGTTTTGTGTTGTATGGTGTTTTTCATATGCATTCTTGTATTCATAGTGTCTAAACATGAAAGATTTCTAAGTCTAGTGTCTTGCATGTTTTCTTTGCATTAAAAAAATTTTTCAAAATAAGTTCTTGATGTTCATCATGATCTTTAAAGTGTTCTTGGTGTTCATCTTGATATTCATAGTGTTCTTGCATGCATTCATTGTTTAGATCTAAAAATTTTCATGCATTGAGTCTTTTTATTGTTTTTCTCTCTCATCATTAAAATTCAAAAATAAAAAAATATCTTATCTTTTTTTAAAAAAATCTTTTTCAAAAATCAAATCTTTTCCAATTTTATCTTTATTATTTGAAAATAATTTCAAAAATCTTTTTCAAAATTTTTCAAAAATCTTTTTCTTATTTTTACATCATATTTTCGAAAATATCATCAACAATTAATGTTTTGATTCAAAAATTTTAAGTTTGTTACTTTCTTGTTAAGAAAGATTCAAATTTTAAGTTCTAGAATCATATCTTGTGATTTCTTGTGAGTCAAGTCAGTAATTGTGATTTTAAAATTCAAATCTTTTTCAAAACTAATTTCAATCATATCTTTTTTTAAAAAAAAATCATATCTTTTTAAAAAAATCATATCTTTTCAAAATCATATCTTTTAAAAATCATATCTTTTCATAAATCTTATCTTTTCAAAATTTGATTTCAAAATCTTTTTCAAACTAATTTTCAATCATATCTTTTCAAAAATATCTTTTTTTATCTTATCTTTTTCAAAATCATATCTTTTTCATATCTTTTTCAAACTTTAATTTCAAAATATCTTTTCTAACTTTCTATCTTTTCAAAATTTAATTTCAAAATCTTTTTCAAAATCATCTAACCACTTTTTCATCTTTTTATTTTCGAAAACTACTAACTCTTTTTCAAAATTATTTTTGAAATTCTATCTCTCTCATCTCCTTCTATTTATTTTATTTATTTACTAACACTTCTCTTCATCTTAAAATTCGAACCCTCTCTTCTCCTCTGTGTTCGAATTTTTTCTCTTCTTCATTCTTATTCTTCTTCTCTTCTACTCACATAAAGGAACCTCTATATCTGGACAAAGAGGATCCCTATTATTATTTTCTGTTCCCTTCTTTTTCATATGAGCAGGAGCAAGGACAAGAACATTCTAGTTGAAGCAGATCCTGAACTTGAAAGGACTCTGAAGAGGAAGTTGAGAGAAGCTATAACACAACAATTCAGAGAAAACTTTGCAGAAATTTTCGAAAAAGAAGAGGAGATGGCAGCCGAAAATAATAACAATGCAAGGAGGATGCTTGGTGATTATACTGCACCTAAACCCAACTTTCATAGCAGAAGCATCTCAATCCCTGCCATTGGGGCAAACAATTTTGAGCTGAAGCCTCAATTAGTTGCTCTAATGCAACAGAACTGCAAGTTTCATGGACTTCCATCAGAAGATCCCTACCAGTTTTTAACTGAGTTCTTGCAGATCTGTGATACTATTAAGACTAATGGAGTTGATCCTGAAGTCTACAGGCTTATGCTTTTCCCTTTTGCTGTAAGAGACAGAGCTAGAACATGGTTGGACTCACAACCTAAAGATAGCCTGGACTCTTGGGATAAGCTGGTCACGACCTTCTTGGCTAAGTACTTTCCTCCTCAAAAGCTGAGCAAGCTTAGAGTAGATGTTCAAACCTTCAAGCAAAAAGAAGGTGAATCTCTCTATGAAGCTTGGGAAATATACAAACAGTTGACCAAAAAGTGTCCTTCTGACATGCTTTCAGAATGGACCATTCTGGATATATTCTATGATGGTCTATCTGAATTCTCTAAAATGTCACTGGACCATTCTGCAGGTGGATCCATTCACCTAAAGAAAACACCTGCAGAAGCTCAAGAACTCATTGACATGGTTGCAAATAACCAATTCATGTACACCTTTGAGAGGAATCCTGTGAGTAATGGGACGCCTAAGAAGAGGGGAGTTCTTGAAATTGATGCTCTGAATGCCATACTGGCTCAGAACAAAATATTGACTCAACAAGTCAATATGATATCTCAGAATCTGAATGGATTGCAAAATGCATCCAACAGTACTAAAGAAGCATCTTCTGAAGAAGAAGCTTATGATCCTGAGAACCCTGCAATGGCAGAGGTAAATTACATGGGTGAAGCCTTTGGCAACACCTATAACCCTTCATGGAGAAATCATCCAAATTTTTCATGGAAGGACCCACAGAAGCAAGGCTTCAATAATAATGGTGGAAGAAACAGGTTTAGCAATAGCAAGCCTTTTCCATCACTATCTCAGCAACAGACAGAGAATTCTGAGCAGAATCCCTCCAGCTTGGCAAACTTAGTCTCTGATCTATCTAAGGCCACTCTCAGTTTCATGACTAAAACAAGGTCCTCCATTAAAAACTTGGAGGCACAAGTGGGCCAGCTGAGTAAAAGGGTCACTGAAACTCCTCTCAGTATTCTCCCAGGCAATACAGAAGAAAATCCAAAAAGAGAGTGCAAGGCCATTGATATGACCATCATGGCCGAACCTACAAGGGAGAAGGAGGATGTGATTCCCAATAAGGAAGACCTCAGGGGACGTCGTCTAGACACTAAAGGGTCCCCTATTGAGGATTTAAAAGAATCTGAAGCTCATATAGAGATCATAGAAATTCCATTGAACTTCTTTCTGCCATTCATGAGCTCTGAAAACTATTCTTCCTCTGAAGAGGATGAAGATGTAACTGAAGAGCAAGTTGCTCAATATCTAGGAGCTATCATGAAGTTGAATGCCAAGTTGTTTGGTAATGAGACTTAGGAAGATGAACCTCCCTTGCTCATTAGTAAACTGAATACATGGGTTCAGCAAACTTTACCTCAAAAGAATCAAGATCCTGGTAAATTTTTAATATCCTGTACCATAGGTACTATGACCTTTGAGAAGGCTCTGTGTGACCTGGGGTCAGGTATAAACCTTATGCCACTCTCTGTAATGAAGAAACTGGGGATCTTTGAGGTACAAACTACAAGAATCTCATTAGAGATGGCAAACAAATCCAGAAAACAAGCTTATGGATTGGTAGAGGACGTGTTGGTAAAGGTTAAAGGCCTTTACATCCCTGCTGATTTCATAATCTTAGACACTAGGAAGGTTGAGGATGAATCCATCATTCTTGGAAGACCCTTCCTAGCCACAGCAAGAGCTGTGATTGATGTTGATAGAGGAGAGCTAGTCCTTCAATTGAATGGGATTCCCTTGTGTTTAAAGCTCAAGGACCTTCCTCTGCAACCAAAGAGAGGAAGCATGAAAAGCTTCTCTCAATACAGAGTCATACAAAGCCCCCACAATCAAACTCTAAGTTTGGTGTTGGGAGGCCACAACCAAACTCTAAGTTTGGTTTTGAGAAGCCCCCACATTCAAACTCTAAGTTTGGTGTTCGGAGGCCTTCATCATGCTCTGAACATCTGAAGCTCCATGAGAGCTCACTGTCAAGCTATTGACATTAAAGAAGCGCTTGTTGGGAGGCAACCTAATTTTTATTTATCTATATTTTTATTGTTATTTCATGTTTTATTAGGTTCATGATCATGTGGAGTCACAAAACAATTGCAAAAATTAAAAACAGAATCAAAAACAGCAGAAGAAACAGCACACCCTGGAGGAGAGACTTACTGGCGTTTAAACGCTAGTAAGGAGCATCTGGCTGGCGTTTAACACCAGAACAGAGCATGAATCTGGCGTTAAACACCAGAAACAAGCAGCAGTCTAGCGTTTAAACACCAGGATGGCACACTAAGGAGAGCTGGCGTTAAACGCCAGAAACAAGCATCTGGCTGGCGTTTAACACCAGAAACAAGCACCAAGCTGGCGTTCAACGCCAGAAACATGCTACAGTCTGGCGTTGAACGCCCCAAACAAGCATGGAAGTGGCATTTAACGCCAGAAACATGCTGCAGTCTGGCGTTAAACGCCAGGATTGCATACAGAGGGCAATTACACGCCTAATTGGTGCCGGGATGATAAATCCTTGACACCTCAGGATCTGTGGACCCCACAAGATCACCTCAGGATCTGTGGACCCCACAGGATCCCCACCTACCCCACTTCTCTCTTCTTCACACATTCTAATAACACTATTCCTTTCACCAATCACCTCAATCTCTCTTCCCCATCACCCTCTCACCAATCACCTCAATCACTCTTCCCCGTACACCCCACCTACCTTTAAATTCAAAAACTCTTTCCCACCCAAACCCACCCTAAATGGCCGAACCATAACCCCTCTCCCTCCACTATATAAACCCTTCCATCCTTCTTCATTTTCACACAACACAACCCTCTCTTCTCCCCTTTGGCCGAAACACACACCTCTCTCCCTTTCCTCCATATATTATTATTCTTCTTCTTCTCTTCTTTCTTCTTTTGCTTGGGGGCGAGCAACATTCTAAGTTTGGTGTGGTAAAAGCATAGCTTTTTTTTGTTTTTCCATAACCACTGATGGCACCTAAGGCCAGAGAAACCTCAAGAAAGAGGAAAGGGAAGACAATTGCTTCCACTTCTGAGTCATGGGAGATGGAGAGATTCATCTCAAAAGCCCATCAAGACCACATCTATGAAGTTGTGGCTAAGAAAAAGGTGATCCCTGAGGTCCCTTTCATGCTCAAGAAAAATGAGTATCTGGAGATCCGACATGAAATCCAAAGAAGAGGTTGGGAAGTTCTCACCAACCCCATTCAACAAGTTGGAATCTTAATGGTTCAAGAGTTCTATGCCAATGCATGGATCACTAGGAACCATGATCAAAGCATGAACCCAAACCCAAAGAATTGGCTTACAATGGTTCGGGGGAAATGCTTAGATTTTAGTCCTTATGGACATATGTGTGGAAGGAGCTCAATGGAAAAGAGACTCAAGAGGCAATCCGGTTCAATTAAGAAGACTGGACCTTAAGCCTGTGGCTAGAGGATGGTTGGAGTTCATCCAACGCTCCATCATTCCTACTAGCAACCGATCCGAAGTAACTGTGGATCGGGCCATCATGATCCATAGCATTATGATTGGAGAGGAAGTAGAAGTTCATGAAGTCATCTCTCTAGAACTCTACAAAGTAGCCGAAAAGCCCTCCACCTTGGCAAGGCTAGCTTTTCCTCATCTTATTTCCCATATATGCTACTTAGCTGGAGTTGTCATAGAAGGAGACATCCTCATTGAAGAGGACAAGCCCATCACTAAGAAGAGGATGGAGCAAACAAGAGAGCCCATTCATGGATCTCAACAGACACATGAGGAAACTCATCATCAAGAAATCCCTGAGATGCCTCAAGGGATGCATTTTCCTCCAAAAAACTATTGGGAACAACTCAACACTTCTCTAGAAGGATTGAGTCATAACATGAACCAATTAAGGGTGGAACACCAAGAGCACTCCATCATTCTTAATGAGATTAGAGAAGATCAAAGAGCTATGAGGGAGGAGCAACAAAGGCAAGGAAAAGACATAGAGGAGATCAAGAATACCATTGGTTCTTCAAGAAGAAGGCGCCACCCTCACTAAGGTGGACTCATTCCTTAACTTCCTTGTTCCTATTTCTCTGTTTTTCAATTTTATGCTTCATGTTTGTCTATGTTTTGAGTCTTTACTACATGATCATCAGTGTCTAGTGTCTATGCCTTAAAGCTATGAATAATTCCATGAATCCTTCACTTTTCTTAAATAAAAAATGTTTTTAATACAAAAGAACAAGAAGTACATGAATTTCAAATTTATCCTTGAAATTAGTTTAATTATTTTGATGTGGTGACAATACTTTTTGTTTTTTGAATGAATGCTTGAACAGTGCATATTTTTGATATTGTTGTTTATGAATGTTAAATATGTTGGCACTTGAAAGAATTATGAATAAGAGAAATGTTATTGATGATCTGAAAAATCATAAAATTGATTCTTGAAGCAAGAAAAAGCAGTGAATAAAAAGCTTGCGAAAAAAAAAATGCAAAAAAGAAAAGAAAGAAAAAGAAAAAGCAAGCAGAAAAAGCCAATAGCTCTTTAAACCAAGAGGCAAGAGCAAAAAGCCAAGAGCCCTTAAAACCAAAAGGCAAGGGTAAAAAGGATCCAAGGCTTTGAGTATCAACGGATAGGAGGGCCCAAGGAAATAAAATCCAGGCCTAAGCGGCTAAATCAAGCTGTCCCTAACCATGTGCTTGTGTCATGAAGGTCCAAGTGAAAAGATTGAGACTGAGTGGTTAAAGTCGTGATCCAAAGCAAAAAGAGTGTGCTTAAGAGCTCTTGACACCTCTAATTGGGGACTTTAGCAAAGTTGAGTCACAATCTGAAAAGGTTAACCCAGTTATGTGTCTGTGGCATTTATGTATCTGGAGGTAATACTGGAAAACAAAGTGCTTAGGGCCACGGCCAAGACTCATAAAAGTAGCTGTGTTCAAGAATCAACATACTAAACTAGGAAAATCAATAACACTATCTGAATTCTAAGTTCCTAAAGATGCCAATCATTCTAAACTTCAAAGGAAAAAGTGAGATGCCAAAACTGTTCAGAAGCAAAAAGCTACAAGTCCTGCTCATCTAATTAGAACTAATATTCATTGATATTTTGGGATTTATAGTATATTATCTTCTTTTTATCCTATCTGATTTTCAGTTGCTTGGGGACAAGCAATAATTTAAGTTTGGTGTTGTGATGAGCGGATAATTTATACGCTTTTTGGCATTGTTTTTAGGTAGTTTTTAGTAGGATCTAGCTACTTTTAGGGATGTTTTTATTAGTTTTTATGCAAAATTCACATTTCTGGACTTCACTATGAGTTTGTGTGTTTTTCTGTGATTTCAGGTAAATTCTGGCTGAAATTGAGGGATCTGAGCAAAAATCTGATTCAGGCTGAAAAAGGACTGCTGATGCTGTTGGATTCTGACCTCCCTGCACTCGGAATGGATTTTCTGGAGCTACAGAACTCTAAATGGCGCGCCCTCACTTGAGTTGGAAAGTAGACATCCAGGGTTTTCCAGAAATATATAATAGTCCATACTTTATTCGAGTTTAGATGACGCAAACTGGCGTTCAACGCCAGTTCCATGCTGCATTCTGGAGTAAAACGCCAGAAACACGTCACAAACCAGAGTTAAACGCCAAAAACACGTTACAACTTGGCGTTTAACTCCAAGAGAAGCCTCTGCACGTGTAAAGCACAAGCTCAGCCTAAGCGCACACCAAAGTGGGCCCCAGAAGTGGATTTCTGCACTAAGACTTATTTCTGTAAACCCTAGTAACTAGTTTAATATAAATAGAACCTCTTACTATTGTATTAGACATCGGGGGTATCTATCTTCGAATGTTTAGTTCTTAGACTAGGGGGGCTGGCCATTTGGCCATGCCTGGACCTTGATCACTTATGTATTTTCAACGGTGGAGTTTCTACACACCATAGATTAAGGTGTGGAGCTCTGCTGTACCTCAAGTATTAATGCAAAGTACTATTGTTCTTCTATTCAATTCATGCTTATTCATATTCTAAGATATCCATTCGTACTTCAACCTGATGAATGTGATGATCCATGACACTCATCATCATTCTTAACCTATGAACGCGTGCCTGACAACCACCTCCGTTCTACCTTCGATTGAATGAGTATCTCTTGGATTCCTTAATCAGAATCTTCGTGGTATAAGCTAGAATCCATTGGCAGCATTCTTGAGAATCCGGAAAGTCTAAACCTTGTCTGTGGTATTCCGAGTAGGATTCAGGGATTGAATGACGTGACGAGCTTCAAACTCGCGAGTGTTGGGTGTAGTGACAGACACAAAAGAATCATAGGATTCTATTCCAACATGATCGAGAACCGACAGATGATTAACCATGCGGTGACAGTGCATTTGGAACATTTTCACTGAGAGGACGGACGGTAGCCATTGACAACAGTGATCCCCCAACATACAGCTTGCCATGGAAAGGAGCAAGAATGATTGGATGAAAGCAGTAGGAAAGCAGACGTTCTAGAGCCATACAGCATCTTTAGACGCTTATCTGAAATTCCTACCAATGAATTTACATAAGTATCTCTATCCTGTTTTATTTATCTTTTAATTATCTAATCTCCCATAACCACATGAATTCGCCTGACTGAGATCTACAAGATGACCATAGCTTGCTTCATACCAACAATCTCCGTGGGATCGACCTTTACTCACGTAAGGTTTATTACTTGGACGACCCAGTGCACTTGCTGGTTAGTTGTGCGAAGTTGTGAACAAGAGTGATATTAAAATTGTGCATACCAAGTTTTTGGCGCCATTGCCGAGGAATAAATAATCACGATTTCGTGCACCACTCACTTAGCCTTATATATATATACCCTTACCCTTACCTTAGTCCCATTACAACCTTGAAAAGACCTCATGATGTTTGTATTGGTATATTAATTATTGTTGATTGGTTAGGTGAAGAACAAAGTTTAGAAAGCATGATTAGAGAAGGATAGAGTGGTTACCCTAAACACTAGAGAGATTAGAGTGCACACACACCACTAGTGAGGGTTCAATGCTCAATTCAATGTTCCCTGCTTTCATGAGCTGTCTTCTTACAAATTTACTTGCTTTTACTGTATGATTTGAATTAGTGGGATTTGATCTATGTTTGTCTTAAGAGAACTTATTTGCTTTTAACCGAATAGACAAAATCATATAGTTGCATTCGTATATATAGGTTGCATTGCATTGCATAAGTCTTACATGTCCCTATTCATTCATATTTATCTCCTTCAACTAAGCATGAGGACATGCTAATGTTTAAGTGTGGGGAGGTTGATAAACCATTATTTTGTGATTCATATTGTGTTTAATTGAGTGGTTTTATCAAGTCTTTCACCCACTTATTCATATGATTAGCATGATATTACAAGTCCTTCCTAAAATTGTTCTATGATTGAAAACTTGCTTCCTAAAGATCTTTTAATTGTATATTTTTATTCTCCTTTATACCATTCAATGCCGTGATCTGTGTGTTAAGTGTTTCAGGCTTCATAGGGCAGGAATGGCTTAGAGAATGGAGAGGAAGCTTGCAAAAATGGAAGGAACACAAGAAATTGAGGAGATGACCAGCGAGAAACGATGCGGACGCATGGCTCACGCGTCCACGCGAAATGGAGAAAATCACAGCGACGCGAACGCGTGCCTGACGCGAGTGCGTGGATTGGATTCTGCACGAGTGACGTGAACGCATGGACGACGCGCACGCGTGGCAAGGAAAAACGCTGGATGACACGAACGCATGGACGACGCGGTCGCGTGACATGCGCGATCTGTAGAAAATTCAGAAAAACACTGGGGGCGATTTCGGGCCAAGTTTTAACCCAGTTTTCGGCCCAGAAACGCAGAATAGAGCCAGGGAACATACAGAGACTTGTGGACATTCTCATTTTGAATAGTTTTAGTTTTAGTTTTGGAATCTAGAGAGAGAATTCTTCCTCCTCCTCTAGGTTTTTTTTTTACACTCATAGTTTAGAATTTCATCGCTTTGCTTTGGATATTGAGAAGAGTCTACCTTCGGAATTGACTATTCTAGTTTGTTTTCTTTACCTTATTTACTCTTTTATATTTTTAATCCTTATTCAGAGCTACAATTGGGAAGCTTTTATAACCTTTAGAATTTATTAATGCAAGAACTATTTTATTTTTAATTGATCTTTTGATTATTATTTATCATGTCTTCTTTTTATTCTCTCTTTAATTTTGTGAACTTTATATTTATGATAATGGAGTAGTTCCCTAACTTGATTGGGAGCGGATTAAAAGGAGAACCTTGAGTTGGGATACTCAAGAGTTCAATTGTAATTGGTTTGTTGTTGGTTGGCTTGTTAGTCACTAACTCTGATCCTTCCCAAGGGAGAGGATTAGGACTTGTGAATAGAAGTTGACTTTCAACTACTTGACTTTCCCTTAATTAGTGAGGGTTAACTAAGTAGAAATAACTACTAATTATTAATTGATCTTGAGAAATTTCCAACAAGGATAGAACTTCCGATTAATCTTCTCCCGGTCAAGGTTTTTATTTAAATTACATAAACTCTCTGATTTAATTTCCTGTTTATCAAACTCAAAAAAAATTTCTTGAAAACCTCCGACCAATAAGCTGCACTCTTTTGTCAACTCGTTGGGAGACGACCTGGGACTCATACTCCCAGTAATCTTATTCTTAAAATTGTGACAACTCTTTTCTAAAATGACAAGTGGATTTTTGCCGGTTAAGAGCTGTACTTACAACGCTGTTTTCCTTAATAATTCTTAATCTGCCAATTTCCACCACTGCTAGTACTATTGTGGCCACTCGCGTATAGCTGACGCTCCTGCGCACATTGGAAGAATCGTCATCGGCGCGCACGCGTACCGTGCGCGTACGCGTGGATTTAGGAGCTCATCGGCGCGCGCGCGCACCTGGCACGCACGCGTCGAGACCAGCACGTGACCTCATTAATAAAATCGTGGCTGGCGATTTCTGAGGCCTGAAGGGGCCCAATTGAAGGCTAGCTCTACATGGAAATGACCCAGGGATTGTAGGAGCAAGGGGTGGATCACACATTAGACACTTAGACACATTTTGAGTTTTTGGGTAGTTTTTGTTCATCTAGAGAGGGAACCCTTCTTCCTCCCTAGATCTAGCTTGATTTTGATCTCCCATTGTGAAATTACTGGATTGAATCTTGTTATTTGATACTCTTGTTTACTCAATTTGAATCCTCTAGTGTTATTTTGTTTAGATCTTATCTTGATTGTGTTGTCTTTTTGCTGTTCAATTTTCTACCCCAATTCATGAACATTGTGGGTGTTGATTTCTATGAATATGTTGATGCTTCTTGTGATTGCTAGTGTTAATTGTGTAGTTTCTATAGATGATTGTTAGTGAGTCCTCATAATTCTCAATTTAATTGTAATTTGAACATGTCTCTAGTTAGTGCATTCTATGTGTTTGATGAAATGTTTGCTTTAATTATGGAGTAGTTTCTTTTACTCTTGGTCTAAGTTATGAGAATTGGGTGACCTTGAGTCATTGGGTCTCATTGGATTGTTGATTGGAGAACCCTTAGTGACCAAATTGACACCCATTAACACCAACCCACTACTAATTAGTAGATTGGTTGGGACTTATGGGTTGAAATTGGTTAAACCACTTGACGTACCTCAACCCTAGGAGTAAATATTACGTACTTAAGGTTCTTTGAGGTAGACTTAGTGAGTTTGGTTCGTCACAATTGGCTAATTATAGTTGAAGACAAGGATAAAGACCCCAATTCCCATGCTTAGTCAAGAGTACCTTTGATTCATATTTGAAAAACCAAAATTCTTAGTTGCTAGTTCTTGATTTAGTTAATTGCTTAAATTTAGAGTTTCTTGCATTTTAAGATTTCTTGCATGACAAGCTTGGTAGTTAATTTTCATCACCATGATTCTCAACCCCGTATTTCTGATCAATGCTAAAGAACATGCTTGCCCATTCTTCGTGAGACGATCCGGAGTCTAAATACTCCGGTTACATTTTTATTTGGGGTTAGCACGTGTGACAACCACCCTTTCTTAATTTGGGATTGAGGATTGATTATCGGTTGGGCTATACTAACAACGGAAGTATTTTGTGGAATTTCGAACCGGTATACCTTCCATCAACTCTACCAAATTAATGGCGCCGTTGCCGGGGAATGAGTGCAACGTATGCCTTAGCATTGGTTATGTGAATATGTAGATAGTGTGGATAGTTTACTTGTTTTCTCTATTTTGCTCTTAGTATATATTTCTTGTGTACATGAGCTATGACTCTCAAGTTTGATGACTCGGTCCCAACCAAACGCTAGCTTAGCCGAGCTTGACTTAGAAATTGAAATGACTTTATTGCATACTCGGCAAGCTAGGCGTCGGTTGGACTACGCGCCCAGTGTTTTGGCCTCACTTGAGGAACATACCGAACCACTAGACAGTTCTGAGAGCGACTTAGAGTCCATTACTTCTTATTCTTCTGTTGGCACTACTGATACATCTTTACATTCCACAGGTGAACCTCGCATGGTGGAGCCACGTAGGATCACTTTGCATGAACAAGGAGCGCCGGACCTCATTCTGCCACCACTACAAACAAGATTTCCCAACCTTGACCCAAACTTTGAGTTGAAGAGTAGTCTGATCAACTTGTTTCCTAAGTACCATGGGCTTCTCGGTCAAGACCCCACTCGACATCTGAGAGATTTTCAAGCGGCTTGTGGTACGGCCCGGAGGCATGGGGCCAACAAAATTGCCATCATGGTTTACTCCTTCCCCTTTTCTCTTGAAGGGCAAGCGAAGGAATGGTCTACTCCCAACCGGATGAGATAGTGACCAATTGGGACTTCTTGAGAAGAGAGTTTCTAGACAAGTTCTTCCCGCCGGAAAAGACCGACTATATCTGGAAAGAGATCTCGGGCATAATGCAAAAGGATCAAGAGACTTTGTATGAGTATTGGAGCCGATTCAAGAGATTATTGGAGACTTGCCCCCACCATGGGTTGAGCACTCATCTACTCATAAGTTACTTCATCGGAGGTCTTTGTGTGGAAGATAGAAGACTACTTCCCGCATCTAGCGGTGGTTCCCTTTCCAAGAACAAGACGGAGGCGGAAGCATGGAGCTTGATAAATAATGTCGCCGAGGCTACTCAACACGTAAGGGTGAGAAGCAACCCCCTCAAGGGTATAGTGGAACCCTCTCCTTCCGAATCAAGTTTGACCAAGGTGCTTGGTGACATGACTACCATTCTCACCGAGATGCACAAACAGCAAAAGGAGTTCTATTCCATTCAAGCCGTTCAAGCTTCACCCCAAGTTCCCCAAATTGAAGGTCCTCCAGGGATATGTGGCTTGTGTTCTAGCACCGCACATTACACGGATCAATGCCACCAAATTCAAGAGGACTACACCTTAGCCGTCACTAATGTGAATTACAACAATCGCCCACCCTACCAAAACCAAGGCCACAACAACTACTCTCATGGCAATAACTCCAATAAGGGTGAAGGGATAATGCACAAGGGAACCATCAAGGTCAAAGATGGAACAACTCTTCTTCGCACTACAACAATAATAACCAATCTTTATCCCAACACCACCACAACAACCACCAAGCCAACCAAAACCAAAACAACTACCAAAAATATCAAGCACCACATCAAAGACAACAATCCAACCAAGCTTCTTCTGCTTCTACCAACCAAGTTGATGAGCTTAGAGCTATTGTGGAAAAGAATGAAGAAAATAGCAAAGCTCAATTTAATGCCGTGAATGCTCAATTAGCTAACCTCACCGAGATGGTCTCAAGATTGGTTTTACCCTCTTCCAACAACACCCACCAACCCTCAAGCTCTTCAAACCTTCCATCCCAACCCTTTCCAAACCCAAAGGGCACACTCAACGCCATCACACTACGGTCGGGGACTACATTGGAGAAGATACCTCCTAGGGTCTTGGAAGACATTTAAGAGGAGGAAGTGGCTGTTGAAGCTCCACATGAAGAGGAGGAGGTGAGCACAAGGCAAGAAGAAGAAGAAATGAGCCTCAAGGAACCTAAAAGGAAAGCTACCATGGATGATCCCATTCCTATCCCATTCCCTTTAATGATAAAGAAAGCAAAGAAAGCTCCGGAATTCGATTTGAACATGCTCCAAGTGTTCAAGAAGGTTGAGGTAACCATCACACTTCTTGATGCTATACAAAAAATTTCGAAGTATGCAAAATTTTTGAAGGACTTGTGTACACATAAAGATAGGATTGGTGAACTAGAAATGTTGTCTTTGGGCAATTCTATTTCTGCATTGATGAAGCCTATTCCTGAAAAGTTTGATGACCCCGGGCCTTGTCTGGTTTCTTGTTGTATTGGTGGAGTTGTTTTTCCTGATTGTATGTGCGATCTAGGAGCTTGTGTGAGTATCATGCCGCTCTCAATTTTTGCAAGGTTGAACTTGGCTCCATTGAAAAGGTCGGCCGCTCGATTTGCCTTAGCCGACAAGAGTATAATTACTGTGATGGGTATAGCCGAAGATGTACTCGTAGCAATCAAGGATTTGGTGTTTTCGGTTGATTTTTACATTCTTGAAATGCCACCAACAGAGGGTAGAAGCTCTTCCTCTGTTCTACTTGGTAGACCATTCCTTAAAACTTCTAAATTCAAGTTAGATGCCTACACCGGCACATATTCTTTTGAGGTTGGGGATAAGATGATTAAGTTTAACTTAGAGAAAGCCATGAAACACCCACCTGAAGAGCATTCCGTTCTCCGATGTGATATAATTGATGAGGTGGTAGCAGAAGTGCAAAGCGAAGATCATGACGAGCTATGCTACGCTACTGTTGAGGAGAAGGATAATCATGAGGGTGAACAAAGGGAAATGGTTGAAGATGAATCCCATGAGCTTAGTGAAAAAGAACCTCAATCGGAAGCAAAAAGTGAACTGAAACCTCTTCCGTCTCATTTGAAGTATGCGTTCCTTGGGAACAATCAAGAGTTTCCGATCATTATTACTAGTGAGCTCTCTAGTCATGAAGAAGAGAAGCTCCTAGAAGTCCTGAGGAAACACAAGAGAGCAATCGGTTAGAGCTTAGCCGATATTATGGGAATTGATCCACAAATGTGCATGCATCGCATTTTTCTACAAGAAGGAGCTCGGCCGGTTAGACAACCGCAAAGAAGACTTAACCCAACTATCCTTGACGTGGTGAAGAAGGAAGTCACGAGACTACTTGATATGGGTATCATATACCCGATTTCTGATAGTGAATGGGTAAGTCCGGTCCAGGTCGTTCAAAAGAAATCTGGCATCACCGCTGTAAAGAATGAAGATGGTGAAGTGGTCACCACAAGAGTACAAAATGCATGGCGAGTGTGCATCGATTATAGGAGGTTGAATGCTGCAACCAGGAAGGACCACTATCCTTTGCCATTCATCGACCAGATGCTAGACCGACTTGCGGGTAAATCCCATTATTGCTTTCTTGATGGCTTTACTGGATACTTCCAGAT
Source organism: Arachis hypogaea (assembly GCF_003086295.3). Taxonomy (NCBI): domain Eukaryota; kingdom Viridiplantae; phylum Streptophyta; class Magnoliopsida; order Fabales; family Fabaceae; genus Arachis; species Arachis hypogaea. The sequence goes on from NC_092047.1 coordinate 457,114, forward strand.
TCACATTGCTCCTGAGGATCAGGAAAAGACCACATTTACTTGTCCCTTTGGCACCTTTGCCTACAAAAGGATGCCATTCGGGCTATGCAATGCACTCGCCACATTTCAGCGGTGCATGATGAGTGTCTTTTCCAATCTTATGGAGAGTTGTATGGAAGTCTTTATGGACGACTTCAGTGTGCATGGAACTTCATTTGATAGTTGTTTGGAGAACTTGGCCAAGGTCCTAGCTAGGTGTGTTGATACTAACCTTGTCTTGAATTTTGAAAAATGTCACTTCATGGTGAGACAAGGTATCGTATTAGGACACGTAGTTTTCGACAAAGGAATTTCTGTAGACCCGGCCAAGGTGAATGTCATTACCGGTTTATCTCACCCCTCATCTGTGAGGGAGGTCCGTTCCTTTTTGGGGCATGCGGGATTTTATAGGCGCTTCATCAAGAATTTTAGCAAAATTGCATTGCCATTGTCGCGCCTACTCCAAAAGGACGTGGACTTTGAGTTTGATAGTGCTTGTGTGGACGCATTTGAGGAGTTGAAGAGAGCACTTACCACCGCACCGATTGTGAGGGGCCCTGACTGGATGCAGCCATTCAAGATCATGTGCGGTGCGTCAAATCATGCCGTAGGTGCCGCGCTAGCACAGCGCGATGGTAAGCTCCCCTATATCATCGCTTACTCCTCAAAGACGTTGGATGTGGCACAATCCAACTATACCACTACCGAGAAAGAGCTTTTAGTCGTTGTTTATGCTTTGGATAAGTTTCGATCTTACTTGCTAGGCTCTAAGATAGTGGAATACACGGATCATGCTGTCTTGAAATATTTATTGACAAAGAATGAGTCAAAACCCAGGCTCATACGTTGGATCTTGCTTTTACAAGAATTCAACATTGAGATTAGGGACCGGAGTGGATCACAAAATTTAGTTGCGGATCATTTAAGCCGCTTGGAAAATCTTAAGTATGATACATTTCTGATCAATGACTCATTCCCTTTAGAAGGTTTGCTTGCTGTTTCGGATAGTTTTCCTTGGTTTGCCCCCATGGCGAACTACTTGGTTGCTAAAATTTACCTTGCCAACTTTTCCAAACACCAAAGAGATAAGTTGAGGAGTGATTCTAAATATTATATTTGGGATGACCCCCGCTTATGGAGGAGAGGAGTAGACCAAGTAATTTGCAGATGTGTTCCAGAATCTGAAATCCAACCAATTCTTGAATCTTGTCACTCGTCCGAGTTTGGTGGCCACTTTGGCCCACAACGGACGGCAAAAAAAGTTTTGGATTGTGGATTCATGTGGCCCACGCTGTTCAAGGATGCTAACCAATTCTGTGTGTCATGTCACCAATGTCAAAAGTCGGGGAATGCATCTCAAAGGGATGAAATGCCTCAACAACCCATGCTATTTTGCAAAATCTTTGATGTATGGGGCATAGACTTTATGGGACCATTTTCCAACTCAAGTGGGTACTTGTATATCCTGTTAACGGTTGACTACGTCTCAAAGTGGGTAGAAGCGATACCTAGTCGCCTTGATGACGCCAATGCTGTGATTTCTTTCATTAGAAATAATATTGTGTGCCGTTATAGGTTGCCACGAGCAATCGTGAGCGACCAAGGTTCTCATTTTTGTAACAGAAAAGTAGAAGCACTACTCAAGCGCTCTGGGATAGCACATAAGGTTTCAACTGCATATCACCCCCAAACAAATGGGCAAGCAGAAGTGTCCAACCGAGAGATTAAGTGAATCCTGGAGAAAGTGGTAAACCCACAAAGGAAGGACTGGAGCACTTGGTTGGGAGATGCATTGTGGGCATACAGGACGGCCTACAAGACACCGTTAGGGATGAGCCCTTTTCGGGTCGTCTATGGTAAGGCATGCCACCTCCCGGTGGAAGTTGAACACAAAGCCTACTGGGCAGTGAAGCAGTGTAATATGGACATCACCAAGGCGGGTGTAGCCTGGAAATTGCAGTTAGAGGAGCTTGAAGGTCTTAGAATAGAGGCATATGAAAATGCCCGGATCTACAAGGAAAAGACTAAGGCATTCCATGACCACCACATTTGGAAGAAAGATTTTCAAGAAGGTGACAAAGTTATCCTCTACAACTCGAGGCTCAGATTCATGCCTGGAAAACTTCGTTCAAGATGTAAAGGTCCCTTTAAGGTGAAGGAAGTTAAACCCATGGTGTAGTTGAGCTATTTGATCCTCAAAGTAAGACAACCTTCAAGGTGAATGGCCATAGAGTAAAGAAGTACCATGGCTACAAATCACCCAAGGAAGTGGAAGTGCTCCTCCTGGAGGATGCACCAAAAGAAGAGGAAGCTTGAGCACTGATGACAAGTCATCTTAGGCTAGTTTCAAAAGCCTTTTTCATTTGTTTTTACTTGGGTTTCATGCATTCTTAGGCAATAAGTAGGTGTTTGGATGAGAAATTCATGGTTGTCTTGATTCACTCAAACATTGCTAATTTTATGAATTTTCATGAGATTTATGCAAGAATTGATTGGTATTATGAAAGATGCAAAAATCTTGTGATTATGCCAAGACTTTGATGAGTTTGTTTGGTTGATGATAGGTGAAAGGAAGCATGAAGGAAGGTTGAAAAAGGAGCCTAGAGAAAATGAAGAAGAAGCAATGCTTGGAGAAGGGGCAGAGTAAACCTCTGCATGATATACTGATGCTCACGTTGGAGGGAGCGTTGGACATTCAACGTTACCCCCAACGTGATAAAGAAATGAGCTTTCTGGAGATTCTGAAAATTTTCAGTGGCGCGCACACGCACATGCCGCGAACGCGCGGATGAGGATTTTTGGCAAAGTGCGCGGATGCGCACTATGCGCGAACGCGTCGGTAGGCAATGTTGGACCCCAAACGCTACCTCCAATGTGAAGGCCAACGTGCGCGACTTTGAATCTGGAAGTTTGAGTTCGAAAAGGCACAAGGGCGTGCTCGCGCCTATGGCGCGTACGCGCAAATTCGATTTTTGGGCATCCGCGCAGACGCGCACATGCCGCGCACGCGTGGATGAGCTTTTTGACTTAAGTGCGTGGACGCGCACTGCACGCGTACGCGTGGATAGCGAGACATTGGCCCTCCAACATTGAGGCAAACGTGGATGACAGAACCAGAACCCAATTTTTTCAAAGGGCGTTTGACTCAATGTTTGGATGAAAATGTTGACTCCAATTTCAAAGACCAGAAATGCATAATTGGCACACTCTTCTCCTCAATTTCATTGGGCACCAATCCAATCAATCCTTGCTTCAATTAAGGCCAAGGCCCATGTCCAAGTACACTGAAGATCCAAGAAGAAGCCTATAAATAGAAGAATGTTTGAAGATTCAAGGAGGTTGGCTCTAATAGAGAGCATTAGGGAGGTTGGCTCTGCTAGAGCATTAGGAGTAGGGTAGAATAGAAAGTCCTCTTTGATACACTTTTAATTTTTTGCAATTGTCATTTTCTAATATTGAATTCAGTTTATGCAATCTCAGTTTCTACAATTCTCTGCTACACTTTTCTTTCCTACAAGTTTACTTTCTGCAACCTTGTGTTTGAAATTATTGAGATCCAAATTTACTTTTCCTGCAAGTTTAATTTTCTGCACTTGATCTGAGTTCTAATTTACTGCTTCCATTTAATTTTCAGCACCCAGCCCCCCTTTACATTTCATGCAATTTACCTTTCTTGTCATTTAAGATTTTGCCAATTTACATTCCTTGTTCTTTAAGTTTTCTGCCCATTTACATTCTGCAACTTTAAATTCCTTGTCATTTACATTCGGCTGCTTGAATTTCACTCAAATCACCAATGTTAGCTTGACTAAACTAATCACCTACTAAAGTTCCTTGATCCATCAATCCCTGTGGGATCGACCTCACTCTAAGTGAGTTATTACTACTTGATGCGACCCGGTATACTTGCCGGTTAGATCTATGTGTTTGGAAATTCGTTTTTCCACAAAAAACACCATCAAGTTTTTGGCGCCGTTGCCGAGGATTGATTAGATCAACAATGATTAAGTGGGTGAGAAGTCTAGATCAAGCGTTTTTTTTGTTTTTGTTCTCTGTTCTAAGTTGAAACCAAGGTGTTTGTGTTTTTGCCTCACTAAGAAATTCTTTCTCTGTGACATGAATTTCAATTTTCATTGATGTTGCCTTTTACAAAATACAAATGGAGTTCAACTCATCTTATGGTCAAACAAAATTTTATGGGATATCACCCACCATCACCAATCTCTAATGGTGGCTGGGAATATCACCAAGAAAATTCAAATTCTGAGCACTCTAATCCATGGAGCTATGCTTCAGAACCACAAGATGAGCAAGAGAATCATATGGGATACTTCTCACCACCACAAAATGATTCAAGTCATTATTCTAATGGTGGCTGGGAGTATTACCAAGAAACTACAAATTCTAAGCAGTCAATTCACATGAGAGATTGTCCAACCTCACCTCCCACTTTTACATTTGAAAATTATTCATCACCTAAATATGCCTCAACACAAACTTTCACGAGCCAAAGACTCTCAAAGCTTGAGTCCATGTTCAACAGAATTGTGGAGGAACAACAACAATCCTGGAGAGAACTAGAAATCCTTTTTCAGAAGACGGATGAGGATTTGGAGAACATAGGGAAAGGCTCAGAACCACTAAGCAAAGAAAATAAAGACCAATTGATGGATGTGAAGGAGAAAGAAAGTGAGGAGGACACTCAAGAGAAGTTACATTCAACTGAAACAGAGAAGTGCAAAGAGGAAGGGCTCATGGAACAACCAATTCAAAAAGCTCTTGATGAAGAGAAAACTCCAATAATCACACAGCAACCATATCTTGAAATCAAATAAGTGAAGGCAACCAACAACAACACCGAAGAGAGGATTGTGACCAAGCTGCCATTGAACACATCAATGAAAAAGGAGAGGTCAACCACAAGAAATCCAACCCCTGGACCACCAGTAAGCAAGCTCAATCAAGCCATTAACAAAAGGAAGCTTGATGAAGAGAGGCCAAGGCAGGGGGTACTGACTGAATCTTCTCCCCCTTTGAGGTCATTCCTCTTAACAAACTAGAAGAAGAGGAAGAAAGTCATCAGCCATAGGTCAGTAGCTTTTCTTTCTTAGTTATTTCAATAAAGAAGTTAAGTAGATTTCTCTGTATTGCAAAGAGCTAAGTTTGGTGTTGCACACCAAAATAATTAAGGGGTGAATGTTGGATGCTAAGTTTGGTGTTCCACCAAAATTTTTTTTCACATTGCACCCTCAGCATGATTAGTATCGGCTCCAAACAATCAGAGAAACTACTTAATAATTGTTATGTTTCTAGTTTTTAGTTTGTTTTCTAGTTTACATCCGTTTTCTAGTTCATAGTTATTTTCTGGTTTATAGTTTACTTTCTTACCAAAAAGCACTTAATGTTTCATGCATGTATTTATTTTGCGGCATATAGAAGTAGGCAAGGAACTAAGTTTGGTGTCCCTGCACCAACTTAGGTTCAGAGGATTACAAGCATACATGCATGCTAACTGTTTCTTAAGTACTTGGCGAACAAGCAACTTTCAATATCTTTTGTAGGAAGTCATTCAAACTCTTGGAGGACAAGGTACATCATCATGGACAAAGGAAGGACATGGAACCCAATAATGATGATGACACAGAGGAAACAAATGGACTCCAAGAGGTCGTATTGTTCTCTCACTGACTTTAGCTCAAATATGCCATTTGAAAGTGCAAATGTTCCCTGTTGATTAGTGTCCTATTAGATTTATTTACTGTTTGTTTGTTTTCATGCTATTTTAGCTTGCTAGTTTAAGTGCTTGATTTATTTTCATCTTATTTGAATTATATGCTTTGTTCCTCATGCTTGAATAAAAGAAAAATAACTGTGAAATAGAGAAAGAGTAAAAGTCTAGCATAATATGAGACAAAATAAGGTTATGTGGTGGTATCTGCTGGTTCATTGGTTGATTTATAAATAAAGCTGAATGTTGGCATGACTTTGTGATATGAACTTGAGTTGCATTTCATGAGACTTGACAAATGGAAAAGGTCCAAAATAAAAGAAAGAAAATGGAAGAAAAAGAAGCAAAAAGAAATAAACAAGGCTGGACACCAATAGCTTGAGATTTGGATATATGCCTGTGATGCTTTTGTACAAAGATAAGCTTGGATAACTAGGTTCTGAGGGGTGCTTCATCACCCGGCTGATGAGCGGATAATTTATACGCTTTTTGGCATAGTTTTTAAGTAGTTTTTAGTAGAATCTAGCTACTTTTAGGGATATTTTTATTAGAATTCATGTAAAAATCATATTTCTGGACTTTACTATGAGTTTGTGTGTTTTTCTGTGATTTCAGGTAAATTCTGGCTGAAATTGAAGGAGCTGAGCAAAAATCTGATTTAGGCTGAATAAGGACTGCTGATGCTGTTGGATTCTGACCTCCCTGCACTCGGAATGGATTTTCTGGAGCTACAGAACTCTTAATGGCGCGCTCTCAACGGCGTTGGAAAGTAGACATCCAGGGCTTTCCAGCAATATATAATAGTCCATACTTTGCACGATAATAGACGACGTAAACTGGCATTCAATGCCAGTTCCATGTTGCAGTCTGGCGTCCAGCGCCAGAAACAAGTTACAAACTGGAGTTCAACGCCCAAAACACGTTACAACCTGACGTTCAACTCCAGAAACAGCCCATGCACGTGAAAGCTCAAAGCTCAGTGGTGCACGAAATTGTGATCTCCAGGCTCGAACAAATCCTGGTAATGGCTCCAAAGCTTGGTGCTCTGATCTTAATTCTTAATTGTCACAACTTCGATACAACTAACCAGCAAGTGCACTGGGTCGTCCAAGTAATACCTTACGTGAGTAAGGGTTGAATCCCACGGAGATTGTTGGTATGAAGCAAGTTATGGTCACCTTGTAAATCTCAGTCAGGCAGATATAAATTGATAATGGTGTTTTCGAATATTATATACTAAAGTAGGGATAGAGATACTTATGTAAATCATTGGTAGAAATTTCAGATAAGTGAATGGAGATGCTTTTCGTTCCTCTGAACCTCTGCTTTCCTGCTATCTTCATCCAATCAGTCTTACTCCTTTCCATGGCTGGCTTTATGTGATACATCACCACTGTCAATGGCTACTTTCGGTCATCTCTCGGGAAAATGATCCAATGCCCTGTCACGGCACGGCTAATCGTCTGGAGGCATCACCCTTGCCAATGGCTTCATCTTATCCTCTCAGTGAATAATATGCTCACGCACCCTGTCACGGCACGGCTATTCATCTGTCAGTTCTCGATCATGCTGGAATAGGATTTACTATCCTTTTGCGTCTGTCACTAACGCCCTGCAATCGCGAGTTAGGAGCTCGTCACAGTCATTCAATCATTGAATCCTACTCGGAATACCACAGACAAGGTTTAGACTTTCCGGATTCTCTTGAATGCCGCCATCATTCTAGCTTACGCCACGAAGATTCTGGTTAGGAGATCTAAGAGATATTCATTCTAGCTTATTTCATGTAGAACGCAAGTGTTTGTCAGGCACGTGTTCATAGGGGAGAATGGTGATGAGCGTCACACATAATCATCACCTTCATCACGTTCTTGGGTGCGAATGGATATCTTAGAAGCGAAATAAGATGAATTGAATAGAAAACAGTAGTACTTGCATTAATCTTTGAGGAATAGCAGAGCTCCACACCTTAATCTATGGAGTGTAGAAACTCTACCGTTGAAAATACATAAGTGAAAGGTCCAGGCATGGACGAGATGGCCAGCCCCCTAAAACGTGATCAAAGGATCATAAGGTAATCCAAAGATCCAAAGATGGTCAAAAAGACGTCTAATACAATAGTAAAGGGTCCTATTTATAGTAAACTAGCTACTAGGGTTTACATGAGTAAGTAATTGATGCATAAATCCACTTCCGGGGCCCACTTGGTGTGTGTTTGGGCTGAGCTTAAGTGTTCCACGTGCAGAGGCCATTTGTGGAGTTGAACGCCACTTTTTGTGCCAGTTTGGGCGTTCAACTCTGGTTTTGGATCCTTTTCTGGCGCTGGACGCCAGTTTTGGGCAGAGAGCTGGCGTTGAACGCCAGTTTGCGTCGTCTATTCTTGGCCAAAGTATGGACTATTATATATTCTGGAAAGCCCTAGATGTCTACTTTCCAACGCAATTGGAAGCACGCCGTTTTGAGTTCTGTAGCTCCAGAAAATCCATTTTGAGTGCAGGGAGGTCAGAATCCAACAGCATCAGCAGTCCTTCTTCAACCTCTGAATCTGATTTCTGCTCAAGTCCCTCAATTTCAGCCAGAAAATCCCTGAAATCACAGAAAAACACACAAACTCATAGTAAAGTCCAGAAATGTGAATTTAACACAAAATCTATTAAAAACATCCCTAAAAGTAACTAGATCCTACTAAAAACATACTAAAAACAATGTCAAAAAGCGTATAAATTATCCGCTCATCACTCAGCCCAAGCACACACCAAAGTGGGCCCCAGAAGTGGATTTCTGCATTTAGAATTAAACCCTAGTAACTAGTTCAGTATAAATAGGACTTTTTATTATTAAGTTTACATCTCTTGTCAGTCGGAGGATTTATCTTTGGTCTTTTTGACTGATCATTGATCACGTTTGGAGGCTGGCCATTCGGCCATGCCTGGACCACCATCACTTATGTATTTTCAACGGTGGAGTTTCTGCACACCATAGACTAAGGGTGTGGAGCTCTGCTGTACCTCGAGTTTCTATGCAATTACTACTATTTTCTATTCAATTCTACTTATTCTTATTCTAAGATACCATTCGTACTTCAATCTGATGGATGTGATGATCCGTGACACTCATCATCATCCATCCCTATGAACGCGTGCCTGACAACCACCTCCGTTCTACAAGTGAAAGCTAAAGTGCGTGTCTCTTGGATTCCTGGTGCACGACGCATGGTTGCTGCTCGCCTGAAACCGAGCGCTCGCCTGACAACCGAGCCATCCATTCCGTGAGATCAGAATTTTAGTTTCCGTTCTATAAGCAACAAAGGCCAGAATGCATATCTCTTAGGTCTTTCAACCATCACCCTCGTGGTATAAGCTAGAATTGATGGCGGCATTCAAGAGAATCCAGAAAGTCTAAACCTTGTCTGTGGTATTCCGAGTAGGATTCAAGGATTGAATGACTGTGACGAGCTTCAAACTCCTGAAGGCTGGGCGTTAGTGACAGACGCAAAAGAATCAATGGATTCTATTCCAACCTGATTGAGGACCGACAGATGATTAGCCGTGCTGTGACAGAGTGCGTAGAACATTTTCACTGAGAGGATGGACGGTAGCCATTGACAACGGTGATCCCCCTACATACAGCTTGCCATGGAAAGGAGTAAGAAGGATTGGACAAAAGGCAGTAGGACAACTACAAAGGACAGAAGGAGCAGCATCTCCATTCACTTATCTGAAATTCCCACCATTAATTTACATAAGTATTTCTATCCTATTATTATTTATTTTAGAAATATATATATCCAATTCATATTTGAGACAACCTAACTGAGATCTACAAGATGACCATGGTTGGCTTCATACCAACAATCTCCGTGGGATTCGACCCTTACTCACGTAAGGTATTACTTGGACGACCCAGTGCACTTGCTGGTTAGTTGTGCGAAGTTGTGAACCATGGTATTGGCATCAAGTTTTTGGCGCCATTGCCAGGGAAGAAAGAACAGTGAATTTTACATAAACAATGAATCACGATTTCGTGCACCAAGTTTTTGGCGCCGTTGCCGGGGATTGTTGAGTTTGGAACAACTAACGGTTCATCTTGTTCCTCAGATTAGGTAATTTATTTTTTCTTATTTTTTTTATTTTTTTCGAAATTTTTTTTAAATATTTCAAAAAAATTTCTCAACTGTTTTCAAAAAATTTTATTTTAAAGTTTTAAAGAAAAAAATTCTAGAGTTTCATTATGGTATGTTTCAGCCTGGCTGGCTGTAGGAGCTATTCCTCATCCAGCTGCTATTGATCATCCACCACCTGCTGAAGCTTGGCTGGCCATTGGCCAGGTCTAGTGTTTTGGACCGGAGCTTTCATTGAAAGCTTGGCTGGCTATTAAGCCATGTCTAATTCCTGGACTGGAGCTTTAGACTAACACTGCAAGATTCCTAGAATTCTTCTTGAAAATTTAGAATTTCTAATTTTTTTATCTATATTTTTCGAAAAAAAATTTAAACATAAAAATACAAAAAAACAAGAAAATCATAAAAATCAAAAATATTTTATATTGTTGTTGTTTGTGTCTTGAGTCAAATTTTTTGTTTCAATTGCATGAGTTCTTGTGTTCTTGCATGTTTAAACGCATGTTCATGTGTTCTTTAGAATCTTCAAGTTGTTCTTGATGATTTAATATGTTTGATCTTTGAATTCTCTGGTTATGTATGTTTTCATGTTTTTCATATGCATTATCAAATTGTTAGAGTCTCTAGTATGTAAAATTCTAAGTTTGGTGTCTTGCATGTGCATCTTTTCTAAAAATTTTTCAAAATTATGTTCTCGATGTTCATCATGATCTTCATCATGTTCTTGGTGTTCATCTTGAACATTCAAAGTATCTTGCATGCATTCTTTATTTTAATCTTGTGTTCTCATATCTAATTTTTGTTTAGTGTTTTAGAAAAATTCAAAATCATGTCTTTTTCAAAGTAAGAATATAGAGAATTAAAGATTCAGGACATATAGCAGAAGAATTACAGAAAAAGAAACTGGGCGTTCAAAACGCCCAGTGAAGAAGGAAGATTGGGCGTTAAACGCCCAGAAGAAGCAAGGACTGGGCGTTCAACGCCCAAAAGAAGCAAGGACTGGGCGTTAAATGCCCAGAACAAGCACCATCTGGGCGTTGAACACCAGAAAGGTGCCAGGGGAGGTAAATTTTCAAATTTTGATCAAATCATATCTTTTTCAACTCAAATCTTTTTCAAAATTTAAATCTTTTTCAAAATTCAAATCTTTTCAATCTTATCTTCTGTTTTTGAAAATTTTCAAAATTATTTTTCAAATTATTTCAAAATCTTTTTCAAAAATCTATCATATCTTATCTTATCTTTTTAAAATCATATCTTTTTCATATCTTTTTCAAAAATTTGACTTTAAAATATCTTATCTTCTCATCTTTTCAAAATTTAATTTCAAAAATCTTTTTTTCAAACTAACTTCCCATCTTATTCTTTTAAACATATCCTATCTTATCTTTTATATCATATCTTTTTCAAAAATATTTTTAAAATTTTAATTTTTAACTTTCGAAAATCCTTCCCCTTTTTCAAAATTTATTTTCGAAAATCTCTCTCCCCCCTCACTCTATTTATTTGTTCATTCACTAGCTTTACTCTTCACCTCTCCTCATCTCAAGTCACTGCTTCCACTTATACTCTTTACACAGACTATTCATTCTTCTTCATTCTTCTTCCCTCTCTTCTTCTGCTAACATAAAGGAATCTCTATACTATAGCATAGAGGATTCCTCTTTCTTTTCTTGTTCTCTTCTCTTTCATATGAGCAGGAGTAAGGATAAGAGCATTCTTGTTGAAGCTGACCCTGAACCAGAAAGGACTTTGAAGAGAAAATTAAGAGAAGCTAAATTACAACAATCCAGAGACAACCTTACTGAAATTTTCGAACAAGAAAAGGAGATGGCAGCCGAAAACAACAATAATGCAAGGAGGATGCTTGGTGATTATACTACACCTACTTCCAAGTTTGATGGAAGAAGCATCTCAATCCCCACCATTGGAGCAAACAATTTTGAGCTGAAACCTCAGCTAGTTGCTCTAGTGCAACAGAATTGCAAGTTTCATGGACTTCCATCAGAAGGTCCCTATCAGTTTTTAACTGAATTCTTGCAGATCTGTGAGACTGTAAAGACTAATGGAGTCAATCCTGATGTCTACAGGCTCATGCTTTTCCCTTTTGCTGTAAGAGACAGAGCTAGAATATGGTTGGATTCACAACCTAAGGATAGCCTGGACTCTTGGGATAAGCTGGTCACAGCCTTCCTGGCTAAGTTCTTTCCTCCTCAAAAGCTGAGCAAGCTTAGAGTGGATGTTCAAACCTTCAAACAAAAAGATGGTGAATCCCTCTATGAAGCTTGGAAAAGATACAAACAGATGACCAAAAGATGTTCTTCTGACATGTTTTCAGAATGGACCATTCTAGATATATTCTATTATGGTCTATCTGAATTTTCTAAGATGTCACTGGACCATTCTGTAGGCGGATCCATTCACCTAAATAAAACGCCTGAAGAAGCTCAAGAACTAATTGACATAGTTGCAAATAACCAGTTCATGTACACCTCTGAGAGGAATCCTGTGAGTAATGGGACGCCTCAGAAAAGGGGAGTTCTTGAAGTTGATGCTCTGAATGCCTTACTGGCTCAGAACAAATTATTGACTCAACAAGTCAATATGATATCTCAGAGTCTGAATGGATTGCAAAATGCATCCAACAATACTAAAGAAGCATCTTCTGAAGAAGAAGCTTATGATCCTGAGAACCCTGCAATGGCAGAGGTAAATTACATGGGTGAAGCCTTTGGCAACACCTATAATCCTTCATGGAGAAATCATCCAAATTTCTCATGGAAGGATCCACAGAAGCAAGGCTTCAACAATAACAATGGTGGAAGAAACAGGTTCAGCAAAAGTAAACCCTTTCCATCATTATCTCAGCAACAGACAGAGACTTCTGAGCAAGACTCCTCTAACTTGGCAAACTTAGTCTCTGATCTATCTAAGGCCACTCTCAGTTTTATGACTGAAACAAGGTCCTCCATTAAGAATTTGGAGACACAAGTGGGCCTGCTGAGTAAAAGGATCACTGAAACTCCTCCCAGTATTCTCCCAGGGAATACAGAAGAAAACCCAAAAGGAGAATGCAAGGCCATTGACTTGGTCAACAAGGCCGAACCTGGAGAGGGAGGAGAGGATGTGAATCCTAATGAGGAAGACCTCATGGGACGTCCCCTAACCAAGGAGGAATCTCCTACTGAAGATCCAAAGGAATCTGAGGTTCATCCAGAGACCATAGAGATTCCTTTAAACTTCCTTCTACCATTCATGAGCTCTGAGAACTATTCTTCCTCTGAAGAGGATGATGATGTAACTGAAGAGCAATATGCTCAATATCTAGGAGCCATCATAAAGCTGAATGCCAAATTATTTGGTAATGAGACTTGGGAAGACAAATCTCCCTTGCTCACCAATGCAGTGAATACATTGGTTCAGCAGGATTTACCTCAAAAGAGACAGGATCCTGGTAAATTCTTAATACCCTGTACCATAGGCACCATGACTTTTGAAGAAGCTCTGTGTGACCTGGGATCAAGTGTAAACGTAATACCTCTCTCTATGATGAAGAAACTAGAAACACTTGAGGTACAGACTGCAAGAATCTCATTAGAGATGGCAGATGGATCCAGAAAACAAGCTTATGGATCAGCAAAGGATGTGATGGTAAAGGTTAAAAGCTTTTACATCCCTGCTGATTTCATAATCTTAGATACTGGGAAGATTCTGAATGAACATATCATTCTTGGAAGACCCTTCCTAGCCACAGCAAGAGCTGTAATTGATGTTGGCAAAGGAGAACTAGTCCTTTGTGTGAATGGGGACTCCCTTATATTCAATAATCATGGATGTTCCCTTGCAGACATAACAGAGAGGAAGCATGCAAAGCTTCTCTCAGAACAGAGTCAAGTAAAGCCCCCACAGTCAAACTCTAAGTTTGGTGTTGGGAGGCCACAACCAAACTCTAAGTTTGGTGTTCAAACCCCATATCCAAACTCTAAGTTTGGTGTTGGGAGTTTCCAACGTTGACCTGATCACCTTTGGGGCTCCATGAGAGCCCACTGTCAAGCTATTGACATTAAAGAAGCGCTTGTTGGGAGGCAACCCAATTTTTATTTTATTTTATTTTAATCCTATTTTATTTTTATTCTGTGTTTTATTAGGTACATGATCATGTGGAGTCACGAAAAAAATACAAAAATTAAAAATAGAAATAAAAACAGCTGAAGAAAAATCACACCCTGGAGGAGGACCTCACTGGCGTTTAAACGCCAGTAAGGAGCATCTGGCTGGCGTTCAACGCCAGAACAGAGCATGGATCTGGCGTTGAATGCCAGAAACAAGCACCATCCTGGCGTTTGGACGCCAGGAATGCCCCCTGAGGAAGAGCTGGCGCTGAACGTCCAGTGCAAGCATGGAACTGGCATTCAACGCCAGAAACAAGCTACCAGCTGGCGCTGAACGCCCAGCACAAGCATGGAACTGGCGTTGAACGCCAGAAACATGCTGCCACTGGGCATTAAACGCCCAGAACGTGCATCACTCTGGAGTTTAAGCGCCAGAATAGCATGTAAAGGCAATTAACATGCCTAATCGATGCAGGGATGTAAATCCTTAACATCTAAGGATCTGTGGACCCCACAGGATCCCCACCTAACATACAACACTCTTCCCCAAAACCCTTCACCAATCACCTCAAACAGTCTTCCCCAAAAACCCTTCACCAATCATTTCAATCCCTCTTCCCCATCACATCCTCACCACTCACATCCATCCACTCTTCCCCATAAACCTTCAAAATTCAAAACCATTTTCCCTCTCATTCCCACCCAAATGGCCGAACCCAACTCCCCCTCCCCACACTATATAAACCCCTCCATACTACTCCATTTTCACACACAACATACCCTTCTCCACCCTTTGGCCGAAACTACATCTCCCTCTCTTCTCCATATTTTCTCTTCTTCTTCTACTCTTTTCTTTCTTCTCTTGCTCGAGGACGAGCAATATTTTAAGTTTGGTGTGGTAAAAGCATAAGCTTTTTGTTTTTCCATAACCATCAATGGCACCAAAGGCTGGAGAAACCTCTAAAAAGGGGAAAGGGAAGGCAAAAGCTTCCACCTCCGAGTCATGGGAGATGGAAAGATTCATCTCTAAAAGCCATCAAGACCACTTCTATGATGTTGTGGCAAAGAAGAAGGTGATCCTTGAGGTCCCTTTCAAGCTCAAGAAGAATGAGTATCCGGAGATCCGACATGAAATCCGAAGAAGAGGTTGGGAAGTTCTAACCAACCCCATTCAACAAGTTGGAATCCTAATGGTTCAAGAGTTCTATGCCAATGCATGGATCACCAAGAACCATGATCAAAGTATGAACCCGAACCCAAAGAATTTTCTTACAATGGTTCGGGAGAAATACTTAGATTTTAGTCCGGAAAATGTGAGGTTAGCATTCAACTTGCCCATGATGCAAGGAGATGCACACCCTTACACTAGAAGGGTCAACTTTAATCAAAGGTTGGACCAAGTCCTTATGGACATATGTGTGGAAGGAGCCTAATGGAAGAGAGACTCCAAAGGCAAGCCAATCCAACTAAGAAGATTGGACCTCAAGCCCGTGGCTAGAGGATGGTTGGAGTTCATCCAACGCTCCATCATCCCCACTAGCAACCGATCCGAAGTTACTGTGGATCGGGCCATCATGATCCATAGCATCATGATTGGGGAGGAAGTAGAAGTTCATGAAGTCATCTCCCTTGAACTCTACAAAATAGCCGAAAAGCCTTCACCTATGGCTAGGCTAGCTTTTCCTCATCTTATTTGCCATTTATGTTACTCAGCTGGAGTAGACATAGAAGGAGATATCCCCATTGAGGAGGATAAGCCCATCACTAAGAAAAAGATGGAGCAAATAAGAGAGCCCATTCATGAAGCCCAAGAGACACATGAAGAAGCTCAACACCAAGAAATCCCAGAAATGCCTCAAGGGATGCACTTTCCTCCCAACAACTATTGGGAACAACTTAATACTTCCATAGAAGATTTGAGTTACAATGTGAATCAACTAAGGGTGGAACATCAAGAGCACTCCATCATTCTCCATGAAATTAGAGAAGATCAAAGAGCAATGAGGGAGGAGCAACAAAAACAAGGAAAGGACATAGAAGAGCTTAAGGACATCATTGGTTCCTCAAGAAGAAAACACCACCATCACTAAGGTGGACTCATTCCTTGTTCTATTTCTTCTGTTTTTTTTTGTTCATTACGCTATATGTATGTTTATGTTTTGTGTCTCTACTCCATGATCATTAGTATGTGTTAACTATGTCTTAATGCTATAAATAAATTTCATGAATCCTTCACCTCTCTTAAATGAAAAATGTTCTAAAAAACAAAAGAACAAGAAGTACATGAATTTCGAATTTATCTTTGAATATTAGTTTAATTATATTGATGTGGTGACAATACTTTTTGTTTTCTGAATGAATGCTTGAACAGTGCATATTTTTGATCTTGTTGTTTATGAATGTTAAATATGTTGGCTCTTGAAAGAATGATGAACAAGAGAAATGTTATTGATGATCTGAAAAATCATAAAACTGATTCTTGAAGCAAGAAAAAGCAGTGAAAAATAAAGCTTGCGAAGAAAAAAAATATGGCGAAAAAAATAAAAATAAAAATAAAAAGCAAGCAGAAAAAGCCAAAAGCTCTTAAAACCAAGAGGCAAGAGCAAAAAGCCAATAGCCCTTAAAACCAAAAGGCAAGGGTAAAAAGGATCCAAGGCTTTGAGCATCAATGGATAGGAGGGCCCAAGGAAATAAATCCAGGCCTAAGCGGCTAAATCAAGCTGTCCCTAACCATGTGCTTGTGGCATGAAGGTCCAAGTGAAAACTTGAGACGGAGTGGTTAAAGTCGTGATCCAAAACAAAGAGTGTGCTTAAGAACCCTGGACACCTCTAATTGGGGACTTTAGCAAAGCTAAGTCACAATCTGAAAAGGTTCACCCAATCATGTGTCTGTGGCATTTATGTATCCGGTGGTAATACTGGAAAACAAAATGCTTAGGGCCACGACCAAGACTCATAAAAGTAGCTGTGTTCAAGAATCAACATACTTAACTAAGAGAATCAATAACACTATCTGAATTCTAAGTTCCTAAGAAGCCAATCATTCTAAACTTCAAAGGAAAAAGTGAGATGCCAAAACTATTCAGAAGCAAAAAGCTACAAGTCCCGCTCATATAATTATAATTAATATTCATTGATAATTTGATATTTATAGTATATTCTCTTCTTTTTATCTTATTTGATTTTCAGTTGCTTGGGGACAAGCAACAATTTAAGTTTGGTGTTGTGATGAGCGGATAATTTATACGCTTTTTGGCATAGTTTTTAAGTAGTTTTTAGTAGAATCTAGCCACTTTTAGGGATATTTTTATTAGAATTCATGTAAAAATCATATTTCTGGACTTTACTATGAGTTTGTGTGTTTTTCTGTGATTTCAGGTAAATTCTGGCTGAAATTGAAGGAGCTGAGCAAAAATCTGATTTAGGCTGAATAAGGACTGCTGATGCTGTTGGATTCTGACCTCCCTGTACTCGCAATGGATTCTCTGGAGCTACAGAACTCTAAATGGCGCGCTCTTAACGGCGTTGGAAAGTAGACATCTAGGGCTTTTCAGAAATATATAATAGTCCATACTTTGCATGAGAATAGACAACGTAAACTGGCGTTCAACGCCAGTTCCATGTTGCAGTCTGGCGTCCAGCGCCAGAAACAAGTTACAAACTGGAGTTCAACGCCCAAAACACGTTACAACCTGACGTTCAACTCCAGAAACAGCCCATGCACGTGAAAGCTCAAAGCTCAGCCCAAGCACACACCAAAGTGGGCCCCAGAAGTGGATTTCTGCATTTAGAATTAAACCCTAGTAACTAGTTCAGTATAAATAGGACTTTTTATTATTGAGTTTACATCTCTTGTCAGTCGGAGGATTTATCTTTGGTCTTTTTGACTGATCATTAATCACGTTTGGAGGCTGGCCATTCGGCCATGCCTGGACCACCATCACTTATGTATTTTCAACGGTGGAGTTTCTGCACACCATAGACTAAGGGTGTGGAGCTCTGCTGTACCTCGAGTTTCTATGCAATTACTACTATTTTCTATTCAATTCTACTTATTCTTATTCTAAGATACCATTCGTACTTCAATCTGATGGATGTGATGATCCGTGACACTCATCATCATCCATCCCTATGAACGCGTGCCTGACAACCACCTCCGTTCTACAAGCGAAAGCTAAAGTGCGTGTCTCTTGGATTCCTGGTGCACGACGCATGGTTGCTGCTCGCCTGACAACCGAGCCATCCATTCCGTGAGATCAGAATCTTAGTTTCCGTTCTATAAGCAACAAAGGCCAGAATGCATATCTCTTGGGTCTTTCAACCATCACCCTCGTGGTATAAGCTAGAATTGATGGCGGCATTCAAGAAAATCCGGAAAGTCTAAACTTTGTCTGTGGTATTCCGAGTAGGATTCAAGGATTGAATGACTGTGACGAGCTTCAAACTCCTGAAGGCTGGGCGTTAGTGACAGACGTAAAAGAATCAATAGATTCTATTCCAACCTGATTGAGGACCGACAGATGATTAGCCGTGCTGTGACAGAGTGCGTAGAACATTTTCACGGAGAGGATGGACGGTAGCCATTGACAACGGTGATCCCCCTACATACAGCTTGCCATGGAAAGGAGTAAGAAGGATTGGACAAAAGGCAGTAGGACAACTACAAAGGACAGAAGGAGCAGCATCTCCATTCACTTATCTGAAATTCCCACCATTAATTTACATAAGTATTTCTATCCTATTATTATTTATTTTAGAAATATATATATCCAATTCATATTTGAGGCAACCTAACTGAGATCTACAAGATGACCATGGTTGGCTTCATACCAACAATCTCCGTGGGATTCGACCCTTACTCACGTAAGGTATTACTTGGACGACCCAGTGCACTTGCTGGTTAGTTGTGCGAAGTTGTGAATCATGGTATTGGCATCAAGTTTCTGGCGCCATTGCCAGGGAAGAAAGAACAGTGAATTTTACATAAACAATGAATCACGATTTCGTGCACCAAGTTTTTGCAAAAACTTGGTGTGGAATTTTACAACCCACACTTACTAACCGGCAAGTGCACCGGGTCGTACCAAGTAATACCTTACGTGAGTAAGGGTCGATCCCATGAGGATTGATGGATTAAGCAACAATAGCATTTGATAGGATTAGTTAGGCAAATAGAAAATAGTGTTGGGATGCAATATGAAAAACATTAAACAATATAAAAAAATATTGAAGAAAGGCAAGTAATTAAATTAGAAAGAAAATATGGAATGAAACAGTTAAGGCTTCAGAGTTATCTATTTTTCTGGATTAACTTTTCTTACTAACTATTTTAATTATGTAGGATTTAATTTATGGCAAACTATATGTGACTAGACCCTAATTCCTTAGACCTTCCTAGTCTCCTCTAAAATTCATTAACTGCCAATTCCTTGGTCAGTTAATTCCAATTAAAGGGTGATGATCAAATTTCAGTTTATATGCCACAAAAATTCTAATTACCCAAAAATAAAAGGATTATATGTCACGTATCCTATTAAATCCAGATAATTAAAATTAAGGAGAATATGTTTTCAAGCTGTTGTTCAAGTATAGAGCTTTTCCAAGTTATACAAGAACTCAAATAGAAAGAGGGTCATACTTCCGTTCCACCCAAATTCATAAGATAAAGAACGAAAACAATTCTTAAATATAAATCCAAAACATAAATTAAAATAGAAAAATCAAGAAAATCAATCCATTACAAATAGGCAGAGCTCCTAACCTTAACAATGGAGGATTAGTTGCTCATGGTTCAGAGTAGAAAATAAGGATTGTAAATTAATCTCTCTCTGTGTCTGTCTAAATGTACCGAGTTCCTATTTATTACTAATCCTAATAAATTTGAAATCTAATATCTAAAATTAAGATAATATCTTTTCCTAAAAGATAAGATTTAAATTTAAAATTTGAATTAATTAACAGATCTTCAGTTGATGGGTGGGGACCACTTGATTTGTCCATTCTGCAGCTCTAATCTGTGTTTTCCGGGCTAGAAACTGGGTCGAACCAGCCCAGAAATCGCCTCCAGCATTTTCTGTATTTTTGCAGATCGCGTATGTGACGCGTCCGCGTCGTCCACGCGTTCGCGTCATTTATGCAGATTCCAGTCCATGCGTTCGCATCAGGCACGCGATCGCGTCATTGCGATTCCTCCATTCCGCGCGGTTGCGTGAGCCATGCGACCGCGTCGGTCTTCGCTGGTCATCTATTTGGTTTATTCTCTTTTTCTGCAGAAACTTCATCAAATTCATCCGAATGCTACCTAAAATAAATAAAATTGCACAAAACTCAAAATAGCATCCATAGTGGCTAAAATATAATTAATTCTTAATTAAACTCAACAAATTAGATGCAAATTCACTAGGAAAAGATAGACAAAATGCTCACGCATCACAACACCAAACTTAAACTGTTGCTTGTCCTCAAGCAACCAAAACTAATATAGGCTTAGGATGTGAATTTGCATGAGAATGAGAGTTCGATTAAGCTCGTGTCTCTTCTTATAGTGGGGTTTACAACTGTATTTCTGAATAGGTTTGGCATCTCACTTTATCCTTTGAAGTTTAGAATGATTGGCATCCATAGGAACTCAGAATTCAGATAGTGTTATTGATTCTCCTAGTTCAGTATGTTGATTCTTGAACACAGCTACTTTATGAGTCTTGGCTGTGACCCTAAGCATTTTGTTTTCCAGTATTACCACCAGATACATAAATGCCACAGACACATAACTGGGTGAACCTTTTCAGATTGTGACTCAGCTTTGCTAGAGTCCCCAATTAGAGGTGCCCAGAGTTCTTAAGCACACTCTTTTTGCTTTGGATCACGACTTTAACCGCTCAGTCTCAAGCTTTTCACTTGACACCTTCACGCCACAAGGACATGGTTAAGGACAGCTTAATTTAGCCACTTAAGCCAGGGTTTTATTCCTTTGGGCCCTCTTATCCATTAATGCTCAAAGCCTTGGATTCTTTTTACCCCTTGACTTTTAGTTTAAAGGGTTATTGGCTTTTTCTGCTTGCTTTTTCTTTTTCTCTTTTTTATTATTATTATTTTTTTTTATTTTTTTTCGCAAGCTTTGTATTTTTCACTGCTTTTTCTTGCTTCAAGAATCAATTTTATGATTTTTCAGATTATCAATAACAGTTCTCTTTTTTTTTTTCATTCTTTTAAGAGCCAACAATTTTAACATTCATAAACTTCACTATCAAAAATATGCACTGTTCATGTCATGCATTCAGAATTACAGAAAATACCACCACATTTAAGTAAATAAAACTACTTTTTAAAATTAACTCAATTTCTCATGCAATACATCACTTCTTTTCTTTTCTTTTTAGATTCAAGTTCAGTGAGTGGTACATGAAACATCTTTTCAGAATTAAAGCAATTAAAAGAAAACTAAACTAGTCCTAGAATTCTAACTAATAAAGGATCATGCAACAAACAAAGCAAAATAGCAGAAAACCGGAACATAATATAGAAAAAGATGGGAGGAATAAAAAATATGAAAGGAACTCAACCACCTTAGTTATCCTTAGCGGTCGCTTTATTCTTCAGGTTGTGCTCCTCAGTGAAGATGATTCGCCTCCCTCTTTGGTGCCATGTGAATAAACAGAAAACCTTTAAGTGAAGCGTCAACACCAAACTTAAAGATTTGCTTGTCCTCAAGCAAATAAGAACTGAAAATAGAAAGAAACAAATATTATTATGAAAGAAAAATAAGAGGATAAAAGAATAAGAGAGGATTAGGATTGGGAGAGAGAGGAGAAAAATTGGGCGGCGCAATCGACGCGAACGCGTGGGTCACGCGTTCGCGTGGGTGATGCGGTCGCGTGACCCAAGTTATGCTTCTAGCGCGAGTGCAGCCTCGCACCTGCACAACTCTCTGTTCGAATTCATATATGTGCCAAATTTGGGGTGACGCGATCGCGTTGGGCATGCGATCGCGCGGTTGGGCTTCAGAAAGAAATGACGCGGCCGCGTCGGCGACGCGGTCGCGTGATAGGGGTTGTGCGTCCAGCACCAATCCAGCACCACTCTCGCACAATAATTCGTTGTACACCCTTTTTACGTCGAAAATCATGGCACGCGGCCGCATGGGGCACGCGGTCGCATGGAAGGCCATTATTCCCATGTGACACGGTCGCGTGATCGACGCGGTCGCGTGGGACGATTTGTGCTATTGGCACGCCTCCAGCCACCCTCCAGCGCGACTCTCTGTTCGATTTTAATTTCTCCCCTCTCCAAGCCATGCGGACGCATCGCTGATGCGATCGCGTCGCGTGGCTCTCTTCTCTCTCTCTTTTTTTTTTTAAGGCTTGAGGTGTTCGGTTCCTGTGATAAAATAGCTGCATGATCAGAAAATTAGTAAGAACTCGATAAAAACAAAATAAATGAGAAAACTACTACTACGAAAAATAACTAAGGATACGAAATTATCGGGTTGCCTCCCGACAAGCGCTCTTTTATCGTCACTAGCTTGACGGTCAGTTCTGCTAATTCAGCAGATGAGTGGACCTCTGGCGATCAATCTCGCCTCCAAGATAGTGCTTCAACCTCTGACCATTCACTGTAAATCTTCTGTCGCAATTCTCCTCTTGTATTTCTACATGACCATACAGTGAGGCTCTGGTAACCACAAACGGTCCTGACCATCGGGATTTCAGCTTCCCGGGAAAGAATTTGAGCCTTGAATTATATAGAAGTACTCTTTGTCCTGGCTCAAAGACTCTGATGGCAATCTTCTTGTCATGCAGTAGCTTAGTTCTTTCCTTATAGAGCTTGGCATTCTCATAGGATAAATATCTGAATTCATCAAGCTCATTCAGCTGAAACATTCGCTTGATTCCTGCAGCTTCTGAATCAAGGTTCAGGTATCTGATTGCCCAGTAAGCTTTATGCTCCAGCTCAACTGGCAAGTGACAGGCTTTGCCATAGACCAACTGATAAGGAGACATGCCAATGGGAGTCTTATACGCTGTCCGGTATGCCCAGAGAGCATCATCAAGCTTCCTAGACCAGTCCTTTCTTGAAACACTGACAATCTTCTCTAGAATCTTTTTAAGTTCCCTGTTGGAAACTTCAACCTGTCCACTTGTCTGAGGGTGATAGGGGGTTGCCACTTTATGACGGACTCCATATCTCTGTAGAAGAGAGTCCAGCTGTCTATTGCAGAAATGGCTTCCTCCATCACTAATGAGTGTCCTTGGGACACCAAATCGGCTAAAGATATATCTCTGAAGAAAGCTCATTACCACTTTGGCATCATTGGTGGGTAAAGCCACAGCTTCCACCCATTTGGACACATAGTCAACTGCCACTAGAATATAGTTGTTTGAATGTGAGGGTGGAAAAGGTCCCATGAAATCAATACCCCACACATCAAATAACTCTACCTCAAGAATTCCCTGTTGTGGCATTTCATGGTTGGCAGGGAGATTTGCAGCTTTTTCACATTTGCCACAGTGCTTCACAAATGCTCTTGAGTCCCTGAAGAGAGTCGGCCAGTAAAATCCGCTCTGAAGGACCTTTGTAGCTGTCCTTTCACCACCAAAGTGGCCTCCATACTCAGAACCATGACAGTGCCAAAGAATCTGCTATTTTTCTTCATTTGGGACACACCTCCGGATGATTCCATCTGAACACCTTTTAAAAAGCTATGTTTCTTCCCAAATGTAGTACTTTGCATCAGTCAATAGCTTCTTCACTTGTTGCCTACTGTACTCCTTTGGGATAAAATTCATGGCCTTATAGTTTGCAATATCTGCAAACCATGGAGCCTGCTGAATGAGGAATAATTGTTCATCTGGAAATGTCTCAATCACAACTGTGGGTGGTCGTACTCCTGCTTCAGGCTCAATTCTGGAAAGATGGTCAGCTACTTGATTCTCTGACCCTTTCCTGTCTTTTATCTCAATATCAAACTCCTAAAGGAGTAACACCCATCTGATTAATCTTGGTTTAGAATCCTGTTTGGTTAGAAGATACTTCAAAGTAGCATGATCAGTATAAATAATAACCTTAGAACCAAGTAAATAGGACCTAAACTTATCAACAGCATATACAACAGCTAATAATTCCTTTTCTATAATTATGTAATGCTTTTGGGCATCATTCAGCACACGACTAGCATAATAAATGACATGTACAAGCTTACCATGCCTCTGTCCTAAAACAGCTCCTATAGCAAAGTCACTAGCATCACACATTAATTCAAATGGTAGTTCCCAGTCAGGGGGAGCTATAATGGGAGCAGAGGTAAGGTTTGCTTTTAGAGTTTCAAAAGCATGCAAACAATCAGAGTCAGAGACAAAAGGAACATCAGCAACCAACAGGTTGCTTAGAGGTTTAGCAATTTTAGAAAAATCTTTTATAAATCTTCTATAAAATCCTGCATGACCCAAGAAACTCCTGACTGCCTTAACATTAGTTGGTGGTGGTAATTTTTCAATTACCTCTACCTTTGCTCTATCAACCTCTATTCCCTTACTTGAAATCCGGTGTCCAAGGACAATACCTTCTGTAACCATAAAATGACATTTTTCCCAATTTAAAACAAGGTTTGATTCTTGACACCGTTTCAAGACAAGAGATAAATGCTTAAGGCAGGATTCAAAAGAATTACCAAAAACATAGAAGTCATCCATAAATACCTCAATAAACTTTTCAACCATATCAGAAAAAATTGAACGCATACACCTCTGAAAAGTTGCTGGAGCATTACAGAGTCCAAATGGCATTCTCCTATAGGCAAATACTCCAAAGGGGCATGTGAATGTTGTCTTCTCTTGATCTTGAGGGTCCACTGCAATTTGATTATATCCAGAATATCCATCTAGAAAACAGTAAAATGCATGACCAGCTAACCTCTCAAGCATTTGATCAATGAAAGGCAAGGGAAAGTGATCCTTCCTTGTAGCAGTGTTGAGCCTTCTGTAGTCTATACACATTCTCCAGCCTGTGACTGTTCTTGTAGGAATAAGCTCATTCTTTTCATTCTTGATCACTGTCATCCCTCCTTTCTTTGGAACTACCTGCACAGGACTTACCCAAGGACTGTCAGAAATAGGGTAAATGATACCTGCTTCCCATAATTTTATTACCTCTTTTTGGACCACCTCTTTCATGGTTGGATTAAGTCTCCTTTGTGGTTGCACAACTGGTTTGGCATCATCTTCAAGGAGGATCTTGTGCATACACTTGGTTGGACTAATCCCCTTTAAATCACTAATGGTCCACCCAAGAGCAGTTTTATGGCTTCTGAGCACTGCAATGAGCACCTCTTCTTCTTCAGGCTTTAGGAAAGAGCTAATAATCATTGGATTTGAGTCATTATCACCCAAGAACACATATTTCAAGGAAGGAGGTAAGGATTTGAGCTCAAGCTTGGGGACTTCTTTCTCCTTTATTGGCGTGTTCATCAGCTCCTTTTGGGGTGGTGAATCATCGACTTCCACTAATTCATATTCGGAAATAGGATCCAGGATGTCATCAAGTACCTCAGCCTGCAGTACCTCTTGAACAAGTGGTTCAATAACATCTATTTTCATACACCCTTCAGAATCATTAGGGTGCTTGAGAGCGTCAAAGACATGAAGGACCACCTGTTCTTCATTGACCCTCAGGGTTAATTCACCATTTTCCACATCAATCAGAGCTCTACCTGTAGCTAAAAAAGGTCTACCAAGTATAATAGAGGATTTTACCTCCTCTTCCATGTCTAATATAACAAAATCAACAGGAAAAATGAATGGTCCTACTTTAACAAGTAAATCCTCAACAACACCAACAGGTAATTTAATAGAAAGATCAGCAAGTTGGAGTGAGATACGAGTGGGTTTTACCTCCTCAATTTGGAGCTTTTTCATTACTGAAAGTGGCATTAAATTGATGCTAGCTCCAAGGTCACATAAGGCTTTTTGAATGGTGACATTACCAATGGTGCAAGGAATTGCAAAGCTCCCTGGATCTGGCATCTTCTCAGGAAGGTTGTGTTGAATAATAGCACTGCATTCCTTGGTTAATACCAGCGTCTCTTGTTCCTTCCAATTCCTCTTGCGGGTCAACAGTTCTTTCATAAATTTAGCATAGAGAGGCATTTGCTCAAGAGCCTCTGCGAAAGGAATGTTGATCTGCAGCTTTTTGAAAACATCTAAAAATTTAGAAAACTGTTTTTCTTTAGAAGCCTTCTGAAGTCTCTGAGGGTATGGCATTTTTGGCTTGTATTCAGGAGCCTTTGGCAGTGTAGGATATATGTCTAGAGAGTCAGGGAACGGGTTGTCTGCACGCTTTGGAGGGGCGTGCTCTACTTCTTCTTTCTTCTCCTCTGGAGCTTCTTTTTCCTCTAACTCTTCATTGACCTTGGTCTCAAAGCCAGCTACTCTACCACTTCTCAGCTGCATAACCTTGCAGTCTTCTCTTGGGTTTACTACTGTATCACCTGGAAATGTGCTTGCAGAGTTCTCAGGCAATTGCTTGCTTATTTGGCCTATTTGCATTTCCAGGTTTCTAATGGAGGCTCTAGTTTCCTTTGTGAGATTTATAAGTGAGGCTCTGGTTTCCTGCATAAAGCTTGACAATATTGCTTCCAAATTATTGTTTTGTTGGGGCTGAGAAGTTGCTTGTTGAGATGACTGACATTGGCTGTTATTGTAATTGTTCTGTTGGATGCCGCCCTGAGAATTATTGTTGAAATTCTGAGGTCTCTGTGGCTGGTCTCTCCACCTAAAATTTGGGTGACTTCTCCACCCCGGATTGTATGTCTTAGAATATGGATCATTATTGGGATTTCTAGGACCACTCCCCATGTAATTGACCTGTTCAGAAGAGGGTTGAGCATAATCATAATTATCATTCTGTACAAAATTACCTGTCATGTCATAAGAGATCTCTTGAGGTGGATTTTGGGTGTTGATAGCTGAGACTTGCATGCCACCCATCTGTTGAGTAAGTAGACTCATTTGCTGAGATATAAGCTTGTTTTGAGCAAGAAGAGCATTAAGAGCTTCTACTTCCATGATGCCCTTTTTCTGGGAGGTCTCAGAGTTCACAGGATTCCTGTTAGATGAATATAAGTATTGGTTGCTGGCAACCAATTCAATAAGCTCAATTGTCTCCTCTGGTGTCTTTTTCTTGTGCAATGAACCTCCTGCGGAATTATCTAAGCACATCTTGGACATATCACCCAAACCTTCATAGAAGATATCCAGTTTGGTCCATTGGGAGAACATATCTGGAGGGCATTGCCTAGTTAGTAGCTTGAATCTCTCCCATGCTTCATACAGAGTTTCACCATCTTTCTGCCTGAAGGTCTGAACCTCCATCCTAAGCTTAGTCAGCTTCTTTGGTGGAAAAAAATTTAGCCAGAAACTCCGTAACCACCTTGTTCCAAGTATCCAAGCTCTCCTTGGGTTGGGAATCTAGCCATAGTCTTGCTCCATCCCTCAGAGCAAACGGGAAGAGCATGAGTTTATACACATCTGGGTTCACTCCGTTTGTCTTCACAGTATCACAAATCTGCAGAAAATTTGAAATGAATTGATTTGGGTCTTCGTGGGGAAGACCATGATATTGACAGTTTTGTTGCACCAGAGTGACCAGTTGAGGCTTCAACTCAAAGTTGTTTGCAGTAATAGGAGGCACCACGATGCTTTTTCCATAAAGATCTGCAGTTGGAGAAGAGTAAGAGCCGAGCACTCTCCGTTGTTGCTCATCCCCAATTGGATTTTCCACATTGACATTAACAGCGTTATTATTTGCCATAGTGGTCTCTGCAGCCGTGTAAAGTCTTGCTTGTTGTAAACGTTGCCTGAAAGTTCTTTCAGGTTCAGGATCAAGGTCTAAGAGATGTTCTTTGTCTCTATTCCTGCGCATAAACAAACAGAAAACACGAAAGAATGGGAATCTCTACGTCAAAGTGCAAAGAGTTCCCAGTGAGGTAACCTGTGTAAAGAGATAAAAATATTGAATAAAATAAATAGAAGAAAAATAATAAATAGTCAACACCAAACTTAATTTCAGAAATTAAGAAAAAAATATTGGTCCTATTTAAAATTTTTTTTTTACTTTTTTTATTTTTATTATTATTTTTAATTATTTTTATTTTTTATTATTATTTTTTTACTAATTAATAAAAGAAAAAAAAGAAAAAGAAACGCACAGGGGGAGGGGGGTTAAACGAAAAGAGAAAAGGAAAAAAGAAAAAAAATTAATGTAAAAAAATAAAAAAATGCAAAATAAAACAAAATTATTTTTCTCTTTTTATTTTTTTTATTTTTATTTTTTTTGTTTTGTTTTTTTTTTCTCAAGTAATAAAAGAAAAAAGAAAAAAAATAAAACAAACAGGGGGAGGGGGTAAACGAAAAAGGAAAAGTAAAGAGAAAAAAAAACAACGTAAAGGACAAAAGGAACAAAAATAACGTAAAGAAAGAAAAGAAAAAAAAAAGAAAAATTAACGTAAAAATTTAAAGCAAAATCTGGAATTTTTTTTTTCGAAAATAATAAAACAAAAGTTAAATAAAATTAAAACTAAAACGCCTAATCTAAGCAATCAAACAACTAATAGTTGTCAATCACAGTCAATTCCCGGCAACGGCGCCAAAAACTTGGTGCGGATTTTTTTTACAACCCACACTTACTAACCGGCAAGTGTACCGGGTCGTACCAAGTAATACCTTACGTGAGTAAGGGTCGATCCCACGAGAATTGATGGATTAAGCAACAATAGCGTTTGATAGGATTAGTTAGGCAAATAGAAAATAGTGTTGGGATGCAATATGAAAAACATTAAATAATATAAAAAAATATTGAAGAAAGACAAGTAATTAAATTGGAAAGAAAATATGGAATGAAACAGTTAAGGCTTTAGAGTTATCTATTTTTCTGGATTAACTTTTCTTACTAACTATTTTAATTATGTAGGATTTAATTTATGGCAAACTATATGTGACTAGACCCTAATTCCTTAGACCTTCCTAGTCTCCTCTAAAATTCATTAACTGCCAATTCCTTGGTCAGTTAATTCCAATTAAAGGGCGATGATCAAATTTTAGTTTATATGCCACAAAAATTCTAATTACCCAAAAATAAAAGGATTATATGTCACGTATCCTATTAAATCCAGATAATTAAAATTAAGGAGAATATGTTTTCAAGCTGTTGTTCAAGTATAGAGCTTTTCCAAGTTATACAAGAACTCAAATAGAAAGAGGGTCATACTTCCGTTCCATCCAAATTCATAAGATAAAGAACGAAAACAATTCTTAAATATAAATCCAAAACATAAATTAAAATAGAAAAATCAAGAAAATCAATCCATTACAAATAGGCAGAGCTCCTAACCTTCACAATGAAGGATTAGCAAAAACTTGGTGCGGAATTTTACAACCCACATTTACTAACCGGCAAGTGCACCGGGTCGTACCAAGTAATACCTTACGTGAGTAAGGGTCGATCCCACGAGGATTGATGGATTAAGCAACAATAGCGTTTGATAGGATTAGTTAGGCAAATAGAAAATAGTGTTTGGATGCAATATAAAAATTATTGAAGAAAGGCAAGTAATTAAATTGGAAAGAAAATATGGAAGGAAACAGTTAAGGCTTCAGAGTTATCTATTTTTCTGGATTAACTTTTCTTACTAACTATTTTAATTATGTAGGATTTAATTTATGGCAAACTATATGTGACTAGACCCTAATTCCTTAGACCTTCCTAGTCTCCTCTAAAATTCATTAACTGCCAATTCCTTGGTCAATCAATTCCAATTAGAGGTTGATGATCAAATTCCAGTTTATATGCCACAAAAATTCTAATTACCCAAAAATAGAAGGATTATATGTCACGTATCCCGTTAAATCCAGATAATTAAAATTTAGGAGAATATATTTTCAAGCTGTTGTTCAAGTATAGAGCTTTTCCAAGTTATACAAGAACTCAAATAGAAAGAGGGTCATACTTCCGTTCCACCCAAATTCATAAGATGAAGAACGAAAATAATTCTTAAATATAAATCCAAAACATAAATTAAAATAGAAAAATCAAGAAAATCAATCTATTACAAATAGGCAGAGCTCCTAACCTTAACAATGGAGGATTAGTTGCTCATGGAATGTGGAATGAAAATCTCTATAGAATTCCCTAATGGAATTCCCCCTAATGGAATTGTTTTCAATAGAAGAGAAGTCTCCCCTATTTATAACTAATCCTAATTAATTTAAAATCTAATATCTAAAATTAAGATAATATCTTTTCCTAAAAGATAAGATTTGAATTTAAAATTTGAATTAATTAATCAAATCTTCAGTTGATGGGTGGGGACCACATGAATTGTCCATTCTGCAGCTTTTAGTCTGTGTTTTCTGGGCTGAAAACTGGGTTGAAACAGCCCAGAAATCGCCCCCAGCATTTTTCTGCATTTTCTGCACGTGGTGCATATCACGCGGTCGCGTTAGTCACGCAGCCGCGTCGATGATCTTTTCTGCGAGTCATGCGGACGCGTCAGTCATGCGGACGCGTCATTTGTGCAGATTCCAGTCTATGCGTTCGCGTCAGGCACGCGATCGCGTCATTGCGATTCTTCCATTCCGCGCGGTCGCGTGATCCATGCGTCCGCGTCAGTAGTCGCTGGTCATCTATTTGGTTTATCTCTTTTTTCTGCAGAAACTTCACCAAATCCATCCGAATGCTACCTAAAACAAATAAAATTGCACAAAACTCAAAATAGCATCCATAGTAGCTAAAATATAATTAATTCTTAATTAAACTCAACAAATTAGATGCAAATTCACTAGGAAAAGATAGAAAAAATGCTCACGCATCACAACACCAAACTTAAACTGTTGCTTGTCCTCAAGCAACCAAAACTAATATAGGCTTAGGATGTGAATTTGCATGAGAATGAGAGTTCGATTAAGCTCGTGTCTCTTCTTATAGTGGGGTTTACAACTGTATTTCTGAATAGGTTTGGCATCTCACTTTATCCTTTGAAGTTCAGAATGATTGGCATCTATAGGAACTCAGAATTCAGATAGTGTTATTGATTTTCCTAGTTCAGTATGTTGATTCTTGAACACAGCTACTTTATGAGTCTTGGCCGTGACCCTATGCATTTTGTTTTCCAGTATTACCACCGGATAAATAAATGCCACAGACACATAACTGGGTGAACCTTTTCAGATTGTGACTTAGCTTTGCTAGAGTCCTCAGTTAGAGGTGTCCAGAGTTCTTAAGCACACTCTTTTCGCTTTGGATCACGACTTTAACCGCTCAGTCTCAAGCTTTTCACTTGACACCTTCACGCCACAAGCACATGGTTAAGGACAGCTTGATTTAGTCGCTTAGGCCAGAATTTTATTCCTTTGGGCCCTCTTATCCATTAATGCTCAAAGCCTTGGATCCTTTTTACCCTTTGCCTTTTAGTTTAAAGGGTTATTGGCTTTTTCTGCTTGCTTTTTCTTCTTTTTATTTTTTATTATTTTTTATTTTTTATTTTTTTTTCGCAAGCTTGTGTTTTTCACTGCTTTTTCTTGCTTCAAGAATCAATTTTATGATTTTTCAGATTATCAATAACATTTCTCTTTTTTTCATCATTCTTTCAAGAGCCAATAATTTTAACATTCATAAACTTCACTATCAAAAATATGCACTGTTCATGTCATGCATTCAGAATTACAATTAATACCACCACATTTAAGTAAATAAGACTACTTTTTAAAATTAACTCAATTCCTCATGCAATACATCACTTCTTTTCTTTTTTAGATTCAAGTTTAGTGAGTGGTACATGAAACATCTTTTTAGAATTGAAGCAATTAAAAGAAAACTAAACTAGTCCTAGGATTCTAACTAATAAAGGATCATGCAATAAACAAAGCAAAATAGCAGAAAACCGGAACATAATATAGAAAAAGAGGGGAGGAATAAAAAATATGAAAGGAACTTAACCACCTTAGTTATCCTAGTGGTCGCTTTATTCTTCAGGTTGTGCTCCTCAGTGAAGATGATTCGCCTCCTTCTTTGGTGCTATGTGAATAAACAGAAAACCTTTAAGCGAAGCGTCAACACCAAACTTAAAGATTTGCTTGTCCTCAAGCAAATAAGAACTGAAAATAGAAAGAAACAAATATTATTATGAAAGAAAAATAAGAGGATAAAAGAATAAGAGAGGATTATGATTGGGAGAGAGAGAGAGAGAAAGAAAACTGGGCGGCGCAAGCGACGCGAACGCGTGGGTCATGCGTTCGCGCGGTTAGCGTGTTGTTGAAGTGACACGGTCGCGTGGGTGACGCGGTCGCGTGACCCAAGTTATGCTTCTAGCGTGAGTGCAGCCTCGCACCTGCACAACTCTCTGTTCAAATTCATATATGTGCCAAATTTGGGGTGACGCGATCGCGTGGGGGATGCGATCGCGCGGTTGGGCTTCAGAAAGAAATGACGCAGCCGCGTTGGCGACGCGGCCGCGTTGGCGACGCGGTCGCGTGATAGGGATTGTGCGTCCAGCACCAATCCAGCACCACTCTCGCACAATAATTCATTGTGCACCCTTTTTACGTCGAAAATCAGGGCACGCGGCCGCATGGGGCACGCGGTCGCGTGGAAGGCCATTATTCCTATGTGACGCAGTCGCGTGAGCGACGCGGTCGCGTGGGACGATTTGTGCTATTGGCACGCCTCCAGCATGTCTCTCTGTTCGATTTTAATTTCTCCCCTCTCTAATCCACGCGGACGCGTCGCTGATGCGATCACGTCGCGTGGCTCTCTTCTCTCTCTCTCTCTTTTTTTTTTTTTGAGCTTGAGGTGTTCGGTTCCTGTGATAAAATAGCTGC
This sequence comes from Arachis hypogaea, assembly GCF_003086295.3. Classification (NCBI taxonomy): domain Eukaryota; kingdom Viridiplantae; phylum Streptophyta; class Magnoliopsida; order Fabales; family Fabaceae; genus Arachis; species Arachis hypogaea. Next base: position 489,958 of record NC_092047.1, read on the forward strand.
ATGATCATAAAATTAGTAAGGACTCAATAAAAACAAAATAAATGAGAAAACTACTACTACGAAAAATAACTAAGAATGAAAAGAACGATCATACCACGGTGGGTTGTCTCCCACCAAGCACTTTTAGTTAAAGTCCTTAAGTTGGACATGTTGTGAGCTCCGTGTCATGGTGGCTTATGCTTGTACTGATCCAGGAATCCCCACCAATGTTTGTAATTCCAATGGCTACCAGATCCCAAACTAGGCGCATAATGCCTTTGAGCAAGTTGAAGTAGGTGACAAGGCTCAATGGCTGTTGATTGTGGGAATGGATTCCAGGATCCCAAACCTTGCTTTTACATCCGTCTTCTTGTGTATCACCATTGTTCCCACCGGATGGCAAGCAATCTGAATTCTCACAGAGACATCCAAACAACCTTCTAGACCCTTTCAAATTAGCTTTACACCAATCCTTGCACTTAAATTTGGAGCATGCAATCATATTGAACCTTGCTTGACAACTCTTACCATTAACCATCTTCCTCTTACTCTTAATGCCACAAAGAGCTCTAAGTTGACCATCCGTCTCCAGTAGCCCATATTCAAGTGGGAAAGTAGGGATTAAGGGTAAGAATTTTACCCATTTGAATGTTGTATTGGATGGTGATGGCTTTGGGAGAGGTCTTGCAAGCTCCATTCCCTTGTGTTCTTCCTTGAATTCTTTTACCTCTTTGCAAGCTTCCTCAATTTCAACCTCTTCCTCTTGGTAGCTTTCTTCTAATGCAATCTCTTCTTTATTGCTTACCAAGGGCATTGGAGGTTGTGCATCTTCCTCTTCTTCTAATTGCTTGCTTATTTGGCCCATTTGCATTTCCAAGTTTCTAATGGAGGCTCTGGTTTCCTGCATGAAACTCATCATCATCTCCCAATTAGAATCTTCTTGGGATTTAGAGTTTTCCTGCTGAGTTGATTGTAACTGGTGGTTATTAAAATTATTCTGTTGAAAACCATCTTGAGAATTATGATTAAAATTTTGTGGCCTCTGAGGTTGCTCTCCCCACCCAAAATTTGGGTGTTGGGTGTTGATAGTTGGGACTTGCATGCCACTCATCTGTTGAGTAAGTAGATTTAATTACTGAGTCATAAGCTTGTTCTGGGCAAGAATAGCATTAAGAGTTTCTACTTCCATAACACTCTTCTTCTGAGAAGTCTCAATATCAGATGGTGGCTCTTGATATGGGTAGAAAGATGATGGTTCTTGGTAATTGGAACATGGAGCACTGAAGTTTCTTTGGTTTTGGCTTTGCCAACCAAAATTTGGATAGTTCCTCCATCCACCATAATATGAATCACTACTCGGGTATGAGTAGTAACCCATGTGATCTCTCTCCATTATTTTACCTCAGTACAAAACACCAAACAGGATTAAACGCACCATGTGGTAAACAGGAAAGCAAAGAAGAAAGAACAGAATTCTAAGAAATAAAACTAACTGGGAGACACCAAACTTAATTTCAGAAATTAAGAAAAATATTAGTGCAAAAAAAATTTTTTTTTTATTTTTTATTTTATTTAAATAATAAAAGAAAAAAAGGAAAGCGTAACAAGGGAGGGGGAACGAAAAAAATAGTAACGTAAAGAGCAAAATTTAAAAGCAAAAAATTTAAAGCAAAATTTTTATTTTTATTTTTATTTTTTTTATTTTATTTTTTGCACTAATATTTTTCTTAATTTCTGAAATTAAGTTTGGTGTCTCCCAGTTAGTTTTATTTCTTAGAATTCTATTCTTTCTTCTTTGCTTTTCTGTTTACCACATGGTGCGTTTAATATTTCTCGATTTTACTATGAGTTTGTGTATTTTTCTGTGATTTCAGGAAAATTCTAGCTGAAATTAAAGGAGCTGAGCAAAAATCTGATTCAGGCTGAAAAAGGACTGCTGATGCTGTTGGATTCTGACCTCCCTGCACTCGGAATAGATTTTCTAGAGCTACAGAACTCCAAATGGCGCGATCTCAACGGCGTTGGAAAGTAGACATCCAGAGCTTTCCAGCAATATATAATAGTCCATACTTTGCACGAAGATAGACGATGTAAACTGGCGTTCAACGCCAGTTCCATGTTGCAGTCTGGCGTCCAGCGCCAGAAACAAGTTACAAACTGGAGTTTAACGCCCAAAACACGTTACAACCTGGCGTCCAACTCCAGAAACAGCCCATGCACGTGAAAGTTCAAAGCTCAGCCCAAGCACACACCAAAGTGGGCCCCGGAAGTGAATTTCTGCACTTAGAATTACTTCTGTAAACCCTAGTAACTAGTTTAGTATAAATAGGACTTTTTACTATTGTGTTTACATCTTTGGTCTCAGTTTCAATTCATTGTTCATCTTAGGGGGCCATTGACCATGTTTTGGGGGCTGGCCATTCGGCCATGCCTGGACCACCATCACTTATGTATTTTCAACGGTGGAGTTTCTGCACACCATAGATTAAGGGTGTAGAGCTCTGCTGTACCTCGAGTTTTTATGCAATTACTACTATTTTCTATTCAATTCTACTTATTCTTATTCTAAGATACCATTCGTACTTCAACCTGATGGATGTGATGATCCGTGACACTCATCATCATCCATCCTTATGAACGCGTGCCTGACAACCACTTCCGTTCTACAAGCGAAAGCTAGAGTGCGTGTCTCTTGGATTCCTGGTGCACGACGCATGGTTGCTGCTCGCCTGACAACCGAGCGCTCGCCTGACAATCGAGCCATCCATTCCGTGAGATCAGAGTCTTAGTTTCCGTTCTACAAGCAACAAAGGCTAGAGTGTGTATCTCTTGGGTCTTTCAACCATCACCCTCGTGGTATAAGCTAGAATTGATGGCGGCATTCAAGAGAATCCGGAAAGTCTAAACCTTGTCTGTGGTATTCCAAGTAGGATTCTATGATTGAATGACTGTGACGAGCTTCAAACTCCTGAAGGCTGGGCGTTAGTGACAGACGCAAAAGATTTAATGAATTCTATTCCAACCTGATTGAGAACCGACAGATGATTAGTCGTGCTGTGACAGAGCGCGTAGAACATTTTCACTGAGAGGATGGACGGTAGCCATTGACAACGGTGATCCCCCTACATACAGCTTGCCATGGAAAGGAGTAAGAAGGATTGGATGAGATCAGTAGGAAAGCAGAGATCCAGAAGGAACAAGCATCTCCATTCGCTTATCTGAAATTCCCACCATTAATTTACATAAGTATCTCTATCTTTACTTTATGTTTTATTTATGTTTATCTATCCATTAATATTGTAACCCATATGTGTCAACTTAACTGAGATCTACAAGATGGCCATAGTTGGCTTCATACCAACAATCTCCGTGGGATTCGACCCTTACTCACGTAAGGTATTACTTGGACGACCCAGTGCACTTGCTAGTTAGTTGTGCGACATTGTGAATTCTCTAACAGTGCCTGTAACTCTTTTGGTTCAGCAACAACACCAAGTTGTTGGCACCATTATCAGGGATTATTGAGATCCCAATTCATTATACCATGATCTCTTTGGTGTATTTAACTACAGCCACCAACATCATGGGAAAAGTAAGAGATCACAATTTCGTGCACCAAGTTTTTGGCGCTGTTGCCGGGGATTGTTGAGTTTGGAACAACTAACAGTTCATCTTGTTCCTCAGATTAGGTAATTTATTTTTTCTTATTTTTTCGAAAATTTTTTTTAAATATTTCAAAAAATTTTCTCATCTGTTTTCAAAAAATTCTTTAGAGTTTTTAAGAATGGATTCTAGAGTTTCATAATGGTGTGCTGAAACTTGGCTGGCCACCAAGCTTTAGACTAACCTGCCATGATTCCTGGAATTCTTATTAAAAATTTTGAATTTCTTATTCTTTTTTTTTAATAATTTCGAAAAAAATAAAATAAAATCCAAAAAAAAATTTAAAAAATCATAAAATCCAAAAATATTTTGTGTTTCTTGTTTGAGTCTAGAGTCAAGTCATAAGTTTGGTGTCAATTGCATGTTTTAATTTTTTTTAAAAATAATTTTCGAAAATTTGCATTCATTCATGTGTTCTTCATGATCTTCAAGTTGTTCTTGATGAATTTTCTTGTTTGATCTTCATGTTTTCTTGTTTTGTGTTGCATCTTATTTTTCATGTATATTTTTGCATTTATAGTGTCTAAGCATTAAAGATTTATAAGTCTGGTGTCTTACATATTTTCTTTGCATTAAAAATTTTTCAAAAATATGTTCTTGATGTTCATCATGATCTTCAAAGTGTTCTTGGTGTTCATCTTGACATTCATAGTGTTCTTGCATGCATTATGTGTTTGATTCAAAATTTTTATGTTTTGGATCATAATTGTGTTTTTCTCTCTCATCATTTAAAATTCAAAAAAAAATCAAAAAAATATATCTTTTCCTTTTTTCTCTCAAAAATTCGAAAATTTGAGTTGACTTAGTCAAAAAAATTTTAAAATAAGTTGTTTCTTATAAGTCAAGTCAAATTTTCAAATTTTAAAAATCCTATCTTTTCAAAATCTTTTTCAAAAATCATATCTTTTCAATTTTATCTTTGTTTTTCAAAGATTTTCAAAAATATTTTTTCAAAATTTTTCAAAATCTTTTCTTATCTTTTACATCATATTTTCGAAAATTGCATTAACAATTAATGTTTTGATTCAAAAATTTCAAGTTTGTTACTTTCTTGTTAAGAAAGATTCAAACTTTAAGTTCTAGAATCATATCTTTTGATTTCTTGTGAATCAAGTCATTAATTGTAATTTTAAAAATCAAATCTTTTTCAAAACTAATTTTAATCATATCTTATCTTTAAAAAATAAATAAATAAATAAATAAATATCTTATCTTTTAAAAATCATATCTTTTTAAAATCATATCTTTTCATAAATCTTATCTTTTCAAAATTTGATTTCAAAATCTTTTTCAAACTAATTTTCAATCATATCTTTTCAAAAATATCTTTTTTATCTTATCTTTTTCAAAATCATATCTTTTTTATCTCTTTTTTCAAACTTTAATTTCAAAATATCTTTTCTAACTTCTTATCTTTTCAAAATTAAATTTAAATTCTTTTTCAAAATCATCTAACCACTTTCTCTCTCCTAATTTTCGAAAATTACTAACCCATTTTTTTAAAATTATTTTCGAAATTTTCTCTCCCTCATCTCTTTCTAATTATTTTATTTATCCACTAACAATTCTCTTAAAAAAAAAACAAGAAAAAGACATGGCAGCCGAACCTAACAACAATAATGCAAGGAGGATGCTTGGTGATTATACTATACCTACTTCCAAGTTTGATGGAAGAAGCATCTCAATCCCTACCATTATTGACTCAACAAGTCAATAGGATATCTCAGAGTCTGAATGGATTGCAAAATGCATCCAACAGTCCTAAAGAAGCATCTTTTAAAGAAGAAGCTTATGATCCTGAGAACCCTGCAATGGCAGAGGTAAATTACATGGGTGAAGCCTTTGGCAACACCTATAATCCTTCATGGAGAAATCGTCCAAATTTTTCATGGAAGGACCCACAGAAGCAAGGCTTCAATAATAACAATGGTGAAAGAAACAGGTTTAGCAATAGCAAACCTTTTCCATCATTATCTCAGCAACAGACAGAGAATTCTGAGCAGAATCCCTCTAGCTTGGCAACATTAGTCTCTGATCTATCTAAGGCCACTCTCAGTTTCATGACTGAAACAAGGTCCTCCATTAAAAAACTTGGAGGCACAAGTGGGCCAGCTGAGTAAAAGGATCACTGAAACTCCTCCCAGTACTCTCCCAGGTAATACAGAGGAAAACCCAAAAGGAGAGTGCAAGGCCATTGACTCAGTCAACAAGGCCGAACCTGGAAAGGGAGGAGAGGACATGAATCCCAATGAGGAAGACCTCATGGGACGTCTCCCAACCAAGAAGGAGTCTCCTACTGAGGATCTAATGGAATCTGAAGCTCATATAGAGACCATAGAGATTCCATTAAACTTCCTTCTACCATCATGAGCTCTGAGAACTATTCTTCCTCTGAAGAGGATGATGCTGTAACTGAAGAGCAATATGCTCAATATCTTGGAGCCATCATGAAGCTGAATGCCAAATTATTTGGTAATGAGACTTGGGAAGGTGAACCTCCCTTGCTCACCAATGCAGTGAATACATTGGTTCAGCAAAATAAAATAAGCTATGGATCAGTAGAAAACGTGATGATAAAGGTTAAAAGCCTTTACATCCCTGCTGATTTCATAATCCTAGACACTGGGAAGGATGAAGATGAATGCATCATCCTTAGAAGACCCTTCCTAGCCACAGCAAGAGCTGTGATTGATGTTAACAGAGGAGAGCTAGTCCTTCAATTGAATGGGGACCACCTTGTGTTTAATGCACAAGGATCTTCCTCTGCAACCATGGAGAGGAAGCATGAAAAGCTTCTCTCAATACAGAGTCAAATAAAGCCCCCACAATCAAACTCTAAGTTTGGTGTTGGGAGGCCACAACCAAACTCTAAGTTTGGTGTTGAGAAGCCCCCACATTCAAACTCTAAGTTTGGTGTTGGGAGGCCTTCACCTTGCTCTGAACATCTGTGAAGCTCCATGAGAGCTCACTGTCAAGCTATTGACATTAAAGAAGCGCTTGTTGGGAGGCAACCCAATTTTTAATTAATTATATTTTTATTGTTATTTCATGTTTTAATATGTACATGATCATGTGGAGTCACAAAACAAAAGCAAAAATTAAAAACAGAATCAAAAACAGCTGAAGAAAAAGCACACCCTGGAGGAAGAGCTTACTGGCGTTTAAACGGCAGTAAGGAGCATCTGGCTGGCGTTCAACGCCAGAACAGAGCATGGACCTGGCGTTGAACGCCAGAAACAAGCACCATCCTGGCATTTGGACGCCAGGAATGCACCCTGAGGAAGAGCTGGCGCTGAACGCCCAGTATAAGCATGAAACTGGCGTTCAACGCCAGAAACAAGCTATGAGTTGGCGCTGAACGCCCAGTACAAGCATGGAACTGGCGTTCAACGCCAGAAACATGTTGCAAGTGGGCGTTGAACGCCCAGAACATGCATCACTCTGGAGTTTAAATGCCAGAATAGCATGTAAAGGCATTTGACATGCCTAATTGATGCAGGGATGTAAATCCTTGACATCTCAGGATCTGTAGACCCCACAGGATCATCTCAGGATCTGTGGACACCGTAGGATCCCCACTTACCTCTCTTCTCTCCATTCATGGCCATCCCTTCTATTTTTTATTCACCACCTCGCATCCCTCCATCTCTTCCATCTCTTCTTCTTCTTCTTTCCCTTTTCTTTTGCTCGAGGGCGAGCAACATTCTAAGTTTGGTGTGGTAAAAGCATAGCTTTTTTGTTTTTCCATAACCAATAATGGCACCCAAGGCTAAAGAAATCTCAAAAAAAAAAAGAGAGAGAGAAAAGAAAAGAAAAGGGAAGGCAAAGCTTTCACCTCCAAGTCATGGGAGATAGAAAGATTAATCTCAAGGGTCTATAGCTCAGCGGTAGAACATTTGACTGCACATCAAGAGAGCATAAGGAATTCCCTCATCAAGAAATCCCTGAGATACCTCAGGGGATACATTTTCCTCCACACAATTATTGGGAGCAACTAAAGACAGCACCAAAGCACTAAAGATCAGTAACAAAGGCAAGGAAGAGACATAAAGGAGCTCAAAGAACCATTATACCTCAAGAAGAAAATGCCACCATCACTAAGGTGGATTCATTCCTTGTTCTTATTTCTTTCTGTTTTTCGTTTTTTATGTTATATGTGTGTTTATGTTTTGTGTCTCTACTCCATGATCATTAGTATGTAGTAACTATGTCTTAATGCTATAAATAATTCCACGAATCCTTCACCTCTCTTAAATGAAAAATGTTTCTAAAACAAAAGAATAAGAAGTACATGAATTTCAAATTTATCCTTGAAATTAATTTAATTATATTGATGTGGTGACAATACTTTTTGTTTTCTGAATGAATGCTTGAACAGTGCATATTTTTGATCTTGTTGTTTATGAATGTTAAAATTGTTGGCTCTTGAAAGAATGATGAACAAGAGAAATGTTATTGATAATCTGAAAAATCAAAAAATTGATTCTTGAAGCAAGAAAAAGCAGTGAATGAAGCTTGCGAAAAAAAAAAGAAATTAGCGAAAAAAAAAAGCAAGCAGAAAAAGCCAAAAGCTCTTTAAACCAAGAGGCAAGAGCAAAAAGCCAATAGCCCTTAAAACCAAAAGGCAAGGGTAAAAAGGATCCAAGGCTTTGAGCATCAATGGATAGGAGGGCCCAAGGAAATAAATCCAGGCCTAAGCGGCTAAATCAAGCTGTCCCTAACCATGTGCTTGTGGCATGCAGGTCCAAGTGAAAAGCTTGAGACTGAGTGGTTGATGAGTGGATATTTTATACGCTTTTTGGGGATAATTTCATATAGTTTTAAGTATGTTTTAGTTAGTTTTTAGTCTATTTCTATTAGTTTTTAGGAAAAATTCATATTTCTAGACTTTACTATGAGTTGTGTGTTTTTCTGTAATTTCAGGTATTTTTCTGGCTGAAATTGAAGGAGCTGAGCAAAAATCTGATTCAGGCTGAAAAAGGACTGCTGATGCTGTTGGATTCTGACCTCCCTGCACTCAAAGTGGATTTTCTGGAGCTACAGAACTCGAAATGGCGTGCTTCCAATTGCGTTGGAAAGTAGACATCCAGGGCTTTCCAGCAATATATAATAGTACATACTTTGCACAAGAATAGACGACGTAAACTGGCGTTCAACGCCAGTCCTCTGCCCAATTCTGGCGTCCAGCGCCAGAAAAGGATCAAAAGCTGGAGTTGAACGCCCAAACTGGCATAAAAACTGGCGTTCAACTCCACAAATGGCCTCTGCACGTGAATTGCTTAAGTCTCAGCCCCAGCACACACCAAGTGGGCCCCAGCACACACCAAGTGGGCCCCAGAAGTGGATCTCTGCATCATCCATCATAGTTTATCCAATTTTTGTAAACCTAGGCTACTAGTTTAGTATTTAAACAACTTTTAGAGACTTATTTTGCATCTCATGACATTTTAGATCTAAACTTTGTATTCTCTGACGGCATGAGTCTCTAAACCCCATTGTTGGGGGTGAGGAGCTCTGCTGTGTCTCGATGAATTAATGCAAGTATTTCTGTTTTCCATTCAAACACGCTTGCTCCTATCTAAGATGTTCATTCGCGCTTAACTGTGATGAAGGTGATGATCCGTGACATTCATCACCTTCCTCAAACCAGGAACGTGTTCCTGACAACCACCTCCGTTCTATATCCGATTGAATGAGTATCTCTTAGATCTCTTAATCAGAATCTTCGTGGTATAAGCTAGAACTGATGGCGGCATTCATGAGAATCCGGAAAGTCTAAACCTTGTCTGTGGTATTCCGAGTAGGATTCAAGGATTGGATGACTGTGACGAGCTTCAAACTCCTGAAGGCTGGGCGTTAGTGACATATGCAAAAGGATAGTGAATCCTATTCCAACCGGATCGAGAACCAACCGGTGATTAGCCGTGCTGTGACAGAGCGCGTGAGCGTAGTTTTCACTGGAAGGATGGAAGGTAGCCATTGACAACGGTGATCCACCAACACACAGCTTGCCATAGGAGGACGTGCGTGCGTGAACAAGAAGACAGAGGAAAGCAGAGATTCAGAAGACAAAGCATCTCCAAAACTCCAACATATTCTCCATTACTACATAACAAGTAACCTTTAATCCATGCTCTATTGTTTATTTGCAATTCAATTGATAAACATAATTGACTTCCTGACTAAGATTTACAAGATAACCATAGATTGCTTCAAACCAACAATCTCCGTGGGATTCGACCCTTACTCACGTGAGGTATTACTTGGACGACCCAGTGCACTTGCTGGTCAGTGGTACGAGTTGTGAAAAGTGTGATTCACAATTTGTGCAACTAATGGTTTATTTTGTTGCTTAGATTAGGAAAAAATTTCTCTTTTTTGGTTTAGAGTCTTTTATTATTTATCCCTTGGTAAAATACTTTAAACTTATAGCTCAGTTATTTAGAACGTGGTGTTTATGTTCATGATAATTGGCTATCATATTTTTAAAATCTTTTTCAAAAATAATTTTTCTATTAAATCCTGTGCCAAACTTTAAGTTTGGTGTTTTCAAAAATAATCTTTCTTAAAATTTTCGAAAATTCCATAACTCATTTGGCTAGAGCGTTAATCTGTGTTCTTGATAATTGGGTTAGAGTCTTTTATATTCTTTTCAAAACCTTCTTTTTCATAAATAATATTTTCTCTATTAAATTTTGTGCCAAACTTTAAGTTTGGTGTTTTCTTGTTGATTTCCCTTTGGTTTTCGAAAATTTTGGTTTGGTTTTCTAAAAATTTTAAGTTTGGTGTTCTTTCTTCATGTTCTTGTGTTCTTGTGAGTCTTCAAAGTGTTCTTGAGTTTTCCTTGTGTCTTGATTTTAAAATTTTTAAGTTTGGTGTTCCTTGGTGTTTTCCCTCCAAAATTTTCAAAAACAAGGAGCATTAGATCTAAAAATTTTAAATCTTGTACTATCTTATTGTTTTTCTCTCTCCTCACTAAATTCAAAAATATCTTTTCAAAATATCTCTTCTAACTTCTTAACTTCTTATCTTTTCAAAAATTTGTTTTAACTAACCAACTAACTTTTTGTTTGTTTCTTAACTTTTTCAAAACTACCTAACTAACTCTCTCTCTCTCTAATTTTCGAAAATATCTTCCCTCTTTTTCAAAAATTTCTTTTTTATTAACTAATTAATTTTTATTTTTTTTATAAAAAAAAAAATTTTAATTTTAAAATTCAAATTCTTTTTAGTTATTTTATTTTATTTAAGTATTTACTTCTTATAAAATAAAATAAATAAAAAGATAAATCAGTCCAAGTTATATCCATATATCCATCATGGACATAAGTGGAAATGAACAGTCCAAGAGGACTCTGGGGTCATATTCTAACCCCTCTACTGCTTCATATGGGAGTAGCATATGCATACCCTCCATTGGAGTTAGTAGCTTTGAGTTGAATCCTCAGCTCATTATCATGGTGCAGCAAAGTTGCCAGTATTCCGGTCTTCCACAGGAAGAACCTACAGAGTTTCTGGCACAGTTTCTACAGATTGTTGACACAGTACATGATAAAGAAATAGATCAGGATGTCTACAGACTATTACTGTTTCTATTTGCTGTAAAAGATCAAGCTAAGAGGTGGTTAAATAACCAACCTAAGGCCAGCATAAGAACATGGAAACAGCTGACAGAAAAATTCCTGAATCAGTATTTTCCTCCAAAAAGGATGACACAGCTAAGGCTGGACATCCAAGGCTTCAAGCAAGGAGATAATGAATCTCTTTATGATGCCTGGGAGAGATACAGAGAGATGCTACGAAAATGCCCCTCTGAAATGTTTTCAGAGTGGGTTCAGTTAGACATCTTCTACTATGGGCTTGCAGAAGGAGCTCAGATGTCTCTAGATTACTCAGCTGGTGGATCTATCCATATGAGAAAGACAATTGAAGAGGCTCAGGAGCTCATTGATACAGTTGCCAGGAATCAGCATCTGTATCTAAGCAGCAACCCTTCCATGAATGAAGAGGTTAAAACAGTAAATGCTGAATTCAGTACTGTAAAACAAGCTGCTGAATTCAATCAGCAATTGGATTTTCTAACAAAGCAGCTAGCTGAATTCAAGGACAGGCTACAGGAGACAAGGATAGCTAATATACAGATGGACGAACAGTTTAAGCAAACAAAGCAGCAGCTATCAAGGCAAATAGCAGAAGAATGCCAAGCAGTTCAATTAAGAAGTGGGAAAACATTAAATACCCCACCTCAAGGGATTAAAAATTCAAGAAATGAGCAATCCACCAAAGATTCACCTGAGGACAGTAAGAGCCCAGGGAAAAATAATTCTGGCACTAAAACGCCAGAAAAGGGGTGGAAGGCTGGCGCTGAACGCCCAGACCAAGCCCAAAACTGGCGTTCAGCGCCAGAAACAAGGTAGGATTGGCGTTCAACGCCAGAAATGGGCAAGAATCTGGCGTTGAACGCCCAAATGGGGCAGAATCCAGCGTTGAACGCCCAAAATGGGCATAATTCTGGCGTTCAGGCGCCAGGAACAGACAGTGAGTTGGCGTCTAACGTCACTTCAGCTTCTGACTCTGGCACTCAATTGCCAGTGAGGGATCAGACACACACAAGTGCTGATAACAACCCCTCTAAAAAGGCTTCTTTAACCACTAAGGTTGAGGAATATAAAGCCAAGATACCTTATCCTCAAAAACTCCGGAAAGAAGAGCAGGATAAGCAATTTGCTCGCTTTGCAGATTATCTAAGGACTCTTGAAATAAAGATTCCATTTGCAGAAGCACTTGAGCAAATACCTTCTTATGCCAAGTTCATGAAAGAGATCTTGAGTCATAAAAAGGAGTGGAGAGAAACAGAAAGAGTTCTCCTCACTGAAGAATGCAGTGCAGTCATTCTGAAAAGCTTTCCTGAAAAGCTTAAAGACCCTGGGAGTTTTCTGATACCATGCATATTAGAAGGTGATTGCACCAAGACAGCTTTATGCGATCTTGGGGCAAGCATCAACCTAATACCTGCATCCACTATCAGGAAGCTTGGCTTAACTGAAGAAGTTAAACCAACCCGGATATGTCTCCAACTTGCTGATGGTTCCACTAAATACCCATCAGGCGTGATTGAGGACATGATTGTCAGAGTTGGGCCATTCGCCTTTCCCACTGACTTTGTTGTGCTGGAAATGGAGGAGCACAAGAGTGCTACTCTCATTCTAGGAAGACCCTTCCTAGCAACTGGACGATCCCTCATTGACGTCCAACAGGGGGAAATAACCCTGAGAGTCAACGATGATGAGTTCAAGTTGAACGCTGTCAAAGCCATGCAGCATCCAGACACATCAACAGACTGCATGAAAGTTGATCTTATTGACTCTTTGGTAGAAGAGATCAACATGGCTGAGAGTCTCGAATCAGAGTTGGAAGACATCTTTAAAGATGTTCAGTCTGATTTGGAGGATTCAGGGGACATGAAAGATCCTCTAAACTTTCTTCTGAAAGAGGAAAAACCTCCTAAACCCGAGCTCAAGCCACTACCACCATCCTTGAAATATGCATTTCTAGGAGAAGGTGACACTTTTCCAGTGATCATAAGCTCTGCTTTAAATTCACAGGAAGAGGAAGCACTTATTCAAGTGCTAAGGACACACAAGACAGCTCTTGGGTGGTCCATAGGTGACCTTAAGGGCATAAGCCCAGCTAGATGCATGCACAAAATCCTATTGGAGGATAATGCCAAACCAGTGGTTCAACCACAGAGGCGGCTAAATCCAGCCATGAAGGAAGTGGTGCAGAAAGAGGTCACCAAATTACTAGAGGCTGGGATTATCTATCCCATTTCTGATAGCCCCTGGGTGAGCCCTGTTCAAGTCGTCCCAAAAAAAGGAGGCATGACAGTGATTCATAATGAAAAAAATGAACTGGTTCCTACAAGAATAGTTACAGGGTGGCGCATGTGTATTGACTACAGAAGGCTCAATACAGCCACCAGAAAGGATCATTTTCCTTTACCATTCATAGACCAGATGCTAGAGAGACTAGCAGGTCATGATTATTACTGCTTTCTAGATGGCTATTCAGGCTATAACCAGATTGCAGTGGATCCCCAGGATCAAGAGAAAACAGCATTCACATGTCCATCCGGAGTGTTTGCTTATAGAAGGATGCCATTTGGGCTATGTAATGCGCCTGCAACCTTCCAGAGATGCATGCTCTCTATTTTCTCTGACATGGTGGAAAAATTTCTGGAAGTCTTCATGGACGACTTCTCAGTATATGGAGACTCATTCAGCTCCTGTCTTGATCACCTGAAACTTGTTTTGAAAAGATGCCAAGAAACCAACCTAGTTTTAAACTGGGAAAAGTGTCACTTCATGGTGACTGAAGGAATTGTTCTTGGGCATAAAATCTCAAACAAGTAATTGAAAAATTACCTCCACCTGCCAATGTTAAGGCAATCAGAAGCTTCCTGGGGCATGCAGGATTCTATAGGAGGTTTATAAAGGATTTTTCAAAAATCGCAAAACCTCTAAGCAATCTGCTAGCTGCTGACACGCCATTTGTGTTTGACACAGCATGCCTGCAGGCGTTCGAAACGCTGAAAGCTAAGCTGGTCACAGCACCAGTCATTTCTGCACCAGACTGGACATTGCCATTTGAGTTAATGTGTGATGCCAGTGATCATGCCATTGGTGCAGTATTGGGACAGAGGCATGACAAGCTTCTGCATGTCATTTATTATGCCAGTCGCGTTCTAAATGATGCCCAGAAAAATTACACAACCACAGAAAAAGAACTACTTGCAGTGGTTTACGCCATTGACAAGTTCAGATCATACTTAGTAGGATCAAAAGTGATTGTGTATACTGACCATGCTGCTCTTAAATATCTACTCACAAAGCAGGATTCAAAACCCAGGCTCATCAGATGGGTATTGCTTCTGCAAGAGTTTGATATAGAAATAAGAGACAGAAAAGGGACAGAGAACCAAGTGGCTGATCATCTGTCCCAGATAGAGCCAGTGGAAGGGACGTCCCTCCCCTTTCTTGAAATCTCTGAGACGTTCCCTGATGAGCATTTATTCGCCATTCAGGAAGCACCATGGTTTGCCGATATTGCAAACTATAAAGCTGCAAGGTTCATACCCAAGGAGTACAATAGGATACAAAAAAAGAAACTAATTACTGATGCAAAGTACTACTTGTGGGATGAACCCTATCTCTTTAAGAGATGTGCAGACGGAATTATCCGTAGGTGTGTCCCTAGAGAGGAAGCACAGAGAATCCTATGGCATTGCCACGGATCTCAATATGGAGGCCATTTCGGAGGTGAGCGAACAGCCACCAAGGTCCTCCAATGTGGCTTCTATTGGCCCACACTCTATAAAGATTCCCGAGAGTTTGTACGTAATTGTGACAGTTGCCAAAGAGCTGGTAACCTGCCTCATGGTTACGCCATGCCTCAACAAGGAATCTTGGAAATTGAGTTGTTTGACGTATGGGGAATTGACTTCATGGGACCCTTCCCACCATCATACTCAAACACTTATATTCTGGTGGCAGTCGACTATGTATCAAAATGGGTTGAGGCTATCGCCACACCCAACAATGATACTAAAACAGTGCTGAAGTTCCTCCAGAAACATATCTTTAGCAGGTTTGGTGTCCCTAGAGTACTAATCAGTGATGGGGGCACTCACTTCTGCAATAAAAAGCTTTACTCTGCCATGGTTCGGTATGGAATTCGCCACAAGGTGGCCACTCCATATCATCCACAAACCAATGGGCAAGCTGAAGTCTCTAATAGAGAATTAAAGCGAATCCTGGAACGGACAGTAAATACCCGTAGAAAGGATTGGGCACGGAGCTTGGATGATGCTCTGTGGGCTTACAGAACAGCATTCAAGACCCCTATAGGGACCTCTCCATACCAACTGGTGTATGGTAAAGCATGTCACCTGCCCGTGGAACTGGAACATAAGGCCTACTGGGCAACCAGATTCCTAAACTTTGATGCCAAATTAGCAGGAGAAAAACGATTGCTCCAGCTAAATGAGCTAGAGGAATTCAGATTCACAGCTTTCGAAAATGCCAAGCTATATAAAGAAAAATAAAAAAAGTGGCATGACAAAAAGCTGCCATCTAGAATCTTTGAACCAGGACAGAAGGTTCTGTTGTTTAACTCTAGACTCAAGCTATTCCCCGGGAAACTGAAATCCCGGTGGAGGGGACCATACGTGATTACAAGTGTGTCACCATATGGTTATGTGGAGCTTCAGGATATTGACTCTGATAAGAAGTTCATTGTCAATGGACAGAGAATCAAGCATTATCTTGAAGGCAACATCGAGCAAGAATGCTCAAGGCTGAAGCTAGATTAAAAGCTCAAGACAATAAAGAAGCGCTTGCTGGGAGGCAACCCAGCCATGGGGCAACAATCCTCTAAGCATTTTGCCCTATTTCTATTGTTATTTTCATTTGTTTATATAGAGTTCAGTGACAACAAGGTAAATAATCATTTACAGAAGACCTCGGCACACAAAATAAAGAAAAAGAGCTCAATGGCAAGAAAACGCCAGTAAAGGGGCATTTTGGGCGTTCAGCGCCCAAAATGGGCATCCACTGGGCGCTGAACGCCAGTGATGGCAGCATTTGGGCGTTCAACACCAGAAATGGCCACCCACTGGGCGTTGAACGCCAGTAATGGCAACAACTGGGCGCTGAACGCCCAGGAGATCAGCACTTGGGCGCTGAACGCCCAAAACAAGCAGTGTTTGGGCGTTCAAACGCCAGGAAGACAGGGAGGAGCCAAATCCATTTGCCCCACACGTATTTCCATTTTAATTTCAAATTTTATGCTTCAATGCATGATTTTTTACATGAACATGTCAAGAACCCTGATTTCTAAAATCCTTAATTTCTAAAAATCCGTCTTTCCAAATTCAATCAAACTCTTTTCAAAATCTTTTCTGAAAACAAATCTATCTTTTTCACTCAAAAATCTTTTCAACTAATCTATATCTTTTTCAAATATCCATATTATCTTTTTCAAAATTCAGAGTTATCTTTTTCAAAAATCTATCATATCTTCTCAAAATTAAACTCTATCTTCTATCTTATCTTTTTCAACTCAATCTTTTTTATCTTATCTCTTCCATTTTTTTCGAAAAGCCACCCCCCCACCCCTTTAAAATTGGGTTCGGCCTCCCCCCTCCTCCATCAACAAGTGCACCCCGATCTCCTTCTATCCCTCTCCTTTCTTTTCTTTTGCTTGAGGACAAGCAAACCTCTAAGTTTGGTGTGTTTTTCCGAGATCACTAAGATCATGGCTCCCAAAGGAAAACAATCCACTCCAAGAGGCAAGAAAGAGAGCGTTCCAAAACCACTTTGGAATCAAGGGAAGTTCTTATCTAAAGAACATTCAGACCATTATCTTAAAGTAATGGGTCTGAGATCAGTGATCCCAGAAGTTAGATTCGATCTGAAAGAAGACGAATATCCGGAGATCCAGGAGCAAATTCGAATCAGGAACTGGGAAGTCCTAGCTAATCCTGAAACGAAAATAGGAAGGAACATGGTCCAGGAGTTCTATGCTAATATGTGGCAGACTGACAAGCAAAGACTATCTGGAACTGCCTGCTACGAATTTCGGACCATGGTCAGGGGAAAGATTGTTCATACCACCCCTGACAAGATCAGAGAGATATTAAAGCTACCTCAACTAAAGAATGATCCAGACTCCTTCAACAGGAGGATGATGAGAGCAGACATTGGCTTGGATAAGATTCTAGAGGACATATGTATCCCTGGAGCCAGGTGGACCACCAACACAAAGGGCGTCCCAAATCAACTCAAGAGGGAGGATCTCAAACCAGTTGCCAGAGGATGGCTGGACTTCATTGGGCGTTCTCTGTTGCCCACTAGCAACCGCTCTGAAGTCACAATTAAAAGAGCAGTGATGATCCATTGCATCATGATGGGAAAGGAAGTGGAGGTTCATCAGCTGATTTCAACAGAGCTCTATAAGATTGCTAACAAAAATTCAAGAGAGGCCAGGTTGGCTTATCCAAGCGTGATTTCTCTTCTCTGCAAGGACGCTGGAGTAAGAATGGGAATAACCGAATATATCCTAATTGAAAAGTCAATCACCAAAGCATCAATGGAGAGACAACAAGCACAAGAGGATCCCATCAAGAAGAGAGCACAGGAATTCCTCCCAGAGATCCCTCAAGCGGAATATTGGGAATATCTTGAGACGTCCGTCACCAAGATACAGGAAGCTATGGAGCAAATAATAAAACAACAGAAGGAACACAGTCAAATGCTAACCCATATGTTTAAAGAACAAGAGGAGCAGGGACGTGACTTAAGGGAACTGAAGCGCCAAAAGTCTTCTGTAATACCAAGCATCCCAAGGATCAGAGGAACACCCATACCCCCAGAATAAAGGTTGTTAATTTCCAATTTCTGCCTTAACTCTGTGACAGTGTCCTTATAAAAGTTTACCTTAGAAGTCATATAGTAGTAATTAGTATCTATTTTGATTTTATCTCCAATTAAGCTATAGTTTATTTTTCTCATCATCATTAAACATGAATAAAGTAGTAGATCTTTTGAATAAGAGGCAATAAAATTTCGAGTTTTAATAAGAGAAATTCTAATTAGTTAAATGTGGTGGCAATGCTTTCTGTCTTCTGAATGAATGCTTGAACAGTGCATATATCTTTTGAATTTTTTGTTTAAGACTGTTAAATATGTTGGCTCTTGAAAGAATGATGAACATGAGACATGTTATTGATAATCTGAAAAATCAAAAAAATGATTCTTGAAGCAAGAAAAAGCAGCAAAGAACAAAGCTTGCAGAAAAAAAAAAAAGCAAGCAGAAAAAGCCAAAAGCTCTTAAAACCAAAAGGCAAGGGCAAATAAAAAGGATCCCAAGGCTTTGAGCATCAGTGGATAGGAGGGCCTAAAGGACTAAAATCCTGGTCTAAGCGGCTAAACCAAGCTGTCCCTAACCATGTGCTTGTGGCGTGCAGGTGTCAAGTGAAAACTTGAGACTGAGCGGTTAAAGTCAAGGTCCAAAGCAAAAGGAAGAGTGTGCTTAAGAACTCTGGACACCTCTAATTGGGGACTTTAGCAAAGTTGAGTCACAATCTGAAAAGGTTCACCCAGTTATGTGTCTGTGGCATTTATGTATCCGGTGGTAATACTGGAAAACAAAGTGCTTAGGGCCACGGCCAAGACTCATAAAGAAGCTGTGTTCAAGAATCATCACACTGAACTAAGAGAATCAATAACACTATCTGAATTCTGAGTTCCTATAGATGTCAATCACTCTGAGCTTCAATGGATAAAGTGAGATGCCAAAACTGTTCAGAAGCAAAAAGCTACTAGTCCCGCTCATCTAATTAGGATCTGAGCTTCAATCAAAAACTCTGAGATATTATTGCTTCTCAACCTATTAGTCTTCTATTTTATTTGTCTAGTTGCTTGAGGACAAGCAACAGTTTAAGTTTGGTGTTGTGATGAGCGGATATTTTATACGCTTTTTGGGGATAATTTCATATAGTTTTAAGTATGTTTTAGTTAGTTTTTAGTCTATTTCTATTAGTTTTTAGGAAAAATTCATATTTCTGGACTTTACTATGAGTTGTGTGTTTTTCTGTAATTTCAGGTATTTTTCTGGCTGAAATTGAAGGAGCTGAGCAAAAATCTGATTCAGGCTGAAAAAGGACTGCTGATGCTGTTGGATTCTGACCTCCCTGCACTCAAAGTGGATTTTCTGGAGCTACAGAACTCGGAATGGCGTGCTTCCAATTGCGTTGGAAAGTAGACATCCAGGGCTTTCCATCAATATATAATAGTCCATACTTTGCACAAGAATAGACGACGTAAACTGGCGTTCAACGCCAGTCCTCTGCCCAATTCTGGCGTCCAGCGCCAGAAAAGGATCAAAAGCTGGAGTTGAACGCCCAAACTGGCATAAAAACTGGCGTTCAACTCCACAAATGGCCTCTGCACGTGAATTGCTTAAGTCTCAGCCCCAGCACACACCAAGTGGGCCCCAGCACACACCAAGTGGGCCCCAGAAGTGGATCTCTGCATCATCCATCATAGTTTATCCAATTTTTGTAAACCTAGGCTACTAGTTTAGTATTTAAACAACTTTTAGAGACTTATTTTGCATCTCATGACATTTTAGATCTAAACTTTGTATTCTCTGACGGCATGAGTCTCTAAACCCCATTGTTGGGGGTGAGGAGCTCTGCTGTGTCTCGATGAATTAATGCAAGTATTTCTGTTTTCCATTCAAACACGCTTGCTCCTATCTAAGATGTTCATTCGCGCTTAACTGTGATGAAGGTGATGATCCGTGACATTCATCACCTTCCTCAAACCAGGAACGTGTTCCTGACAACCACCTCCGTTCTATATCCGATTGAATGAGTATCTCTTAGATCTCTTAATCAGAATCTTCGTGGTATAAGCTAGAACTGATGGCGGCATTCATGAGAATCCGGAAAGTCTAAACCTTGTCTGTGGTATTCCGAGTAGGATTCAAGGATTGGATGACTGTGACGAGCTTCAAACTCCTGAAGGCTGGGCGTTAGTGACAGACGCAAAAGGATAGTGAATCCTATTCCAACCGGATCGAGAACCAACCGGTGATTAGCCGTGCTGTGACAGAGCGCGTGAGCGTAGTTTTCACTGGAAGGATGGAAGGTAGCCATTGACAACGGTGATCCACCAACACACAGCTTGCCATAGGAGGACGTGCGTGCGTGAACAAGAAGACAGAGGAAAGCAGAGATTCAGAAGACAAAGCATCTCCAAAACTCCAACATATTCTCCATTACTACATAACAAGTAACCTTTAATCCATGCTCTATTGTTTATTTGCAATTCAATTGATAAACATAATTGACTTCCTGACTAAGATTTACAAGATAACCATAGATTGCTTCAAACCAACAATCTCCGTGGGATTCGACCCTTACTCACGTGAGGTATTACTTGGACGACCCAGTGCACTTGCTGGTCAGTGGTACGAGTTGTGAAAAGTGTGATTCACAATTTGTGCACCAGTGGTTAAAGTCGTGATCCAAAGCAAAGAGTGTGCTTAAGAACCCTGGACACCTCTAATTGGGGACTTTAGCAAAGCTAAGTCACAATCTGAAAAGGTTCACCCAGCTATGTGTCTATGGCATTTGTGTATCCGGTGGTAATACGGGAAAACAAAATGCTTAGGGCCACGGCCAAGACTCATAAAGTAGCTGTGTTCAAGAATCAACATACTTAACTAGGAGAATCAATAACACTATTTGAATTCTAAGTTCCTATAGATGCCAATCATTCTAAACTTCAAGGGATGAAATGAGATGCCAAAACTATTCAGAAGCAAAAAGCTATAAGTCCCGCTCATCTAATTATAATTAATATTCATTGATATTTTGGAATTTATAGTATATTCTCTTCTTTTTATCCTAATTGATTTTCAGTTGCTTGGGGACAAGCAACAATTTAAGTTTGGTGTTGTGATGAGCGGATAATTTATACGCTTTTTGGCATTGTTTTTATGTTGTTTTTAGTAGAATCTAGCTACTTTTAGGGATAATTTTATTAGAATTCATGCAAAAATCATATTTCTGGACTTTACTATGAGTTTGTGTGTTTTTCTATGATTTCAGACAAATTCTGGCTGAAATTGAAGGAGCTGAGCAAAAATCTGATTCAGGCTGAAAAAGGACTGCTGATGCTGTTGGATTCTGACCTCCCTGCACTCGGAATAGATTTTCTGGAGCTACAGAAACCCAAATGGCGCGCTCTCAAAGGCGTTGGAAAGTAGACATCTAGAGCTTTCCAGCAATATATAATAGTCCATACTTTGCAGGAAGATAGATGACGTAAACTGGCGTTTAACGCCAGTTCCATGCTGCAGTCTGGCGTCCAGCGCCAGAAACAAGTTACAAACTGGAGTTCAACGCCCAAAACACATTACAACCTGGCGTCCAACTCCAGAAACAGCCCATGCACGTGAAAGCTCAAAGCTCAGCCCAAGCACACACCAAAGTGGGCCCCGGAAGTGGATTTCTGCACTTAGAATTACTTCTGTAAACCCTAGTAACTAGTTTAGTATAAATAGGACTTTTTACTATTGTGTTTACATCTTTGGTCTCAGTTTCAATTCATTGTTCATCTTAGGGGGCCATTGACCACGTTTTGGGGGCTGGCCATTCGGCCATGCCTGGACCACCATCACTTATGTATTTTCAACGGTGGAGTTTCTGCACACCATAGATTAAGGGTGTAGAGCTCTGCTGTACCTCGAGTTTTTATGCAATTACTACTATTTTCTATTCAATTCTACTTATTCTTATTCTAAGATACCATTCGTACTTCAACCTGATGGATGTGATGATCCGTGACACTCATCATCATCCATCCTTATGAACGCGTGCCTGACAACCACTTCCGTTCTACAAGCGAAAGCTAGAGTGCGTGTCTCTTGGATTCCTGGTGCACGACGCATGGTTGTTGCTCGCCTGACAATCGAGCCATCCATTCCATGAGATCAGAGTCTTAGTTTCCGTTCTACAAGCAACAAAGGCTAGAGTGTGTATCTCTTGGGTTTTTCAACCATCACCCTCGTGGTATAAGCTAGAATTGATGGCGGCATTCAAGAGAATCCGGAAAGTCTAAACCTTGTCTGTGGTATTCCAAGTAGGATTCTATGATTGAATGATTGTGACGAGCTTCAAACTCCTGAAGGCTGGGCATTAGTGACAGACGCAAAAGAATCAATGGATTCTATTCCAACCTGATTGAGAACCGACAGATGATTAGCCGTGCTGTGACAGAGCGCGTAGAACATTTTCACTGAGAGGATGGACGGTAGCCATTGACAACGGTGATCCCCCTACATACAGCTTGCCATGAAAAGGAGTAAGAAGGATTGGATGAGATCAGTAGGAAAGCAGAGATCCAGAAGGAACAAGCATCTCCATTCGCTTATCTGAAATTCCCACCATTAATTTACATAAGTATCTCTATCTTTACTTTATGTTTTATTTATGTTTATCTATCCATTAATATTGTAACCCATATGTGTCAACTTAACTGAGATCTACAAGATGGCCATAGTTGGCTTCATACCAACAATCTCCGTGGGATTCGACCCTTACTCACGTAAGGTATTACTTGGACGACCCAGTGCACTTGCTGGTTAGTTGTGCGACGTTGTGAATTCTCTAACAGTGCCTGTAACTCTTTTGGTTCAGCAACAACACCAAGTTGTTGGCACCATTATCAGGGATTATTGAGATCCCAATTCATTATACCATGATCTCTTTGGTGTATTTAACTACAGCCACCAACATCATGGGAAAAGTAAGAGATCACAATTTCGTGCACCAAGTTTTTGGCGCCGTTGCCGGGGATTGTTGAGTTTGGAACAACTAATGGTTCATCTTGTTCCTCAGATTAGGTAATTTATTTTTTCTTATTTTTTTGAAATTTTTTTTTAAATATTTCAAAAAATTTTCTCATCTGTTTTCAAAAATTCTTCAGAGTTTTTAAGAATGGATTCTAGAGTTTCATAATGGTGTGCTGAAGCTTGGCTGGCCACCAAGCTTTAGACTAACCTGCCATGATTCCTGGAATTCTTATTAAAAATTTTGAATTTCTTATTCCTTTTTTTTAAATAATTTCGAAAAAAATAAAATAAAATCCAAAAAAAAAAATTTTAAAAAATCCAAAAATATTTTATGTTTCTTGTTTAGTATTGAGTCAATTTTTGTGTTTGGTGTCAACTGCATTTTTAAAAAAAAAATTATGCATTTTTCGAAAATTCATGCATTCATAGTGTTCTTCATGATCTTCAAGTTGTTCTTGATAAGTCTTCTTGTTTGATCTTGATGTTTTCTTATTTTGTGTCTTTTGTTGTTTTTCATGTGCATTTTTGCATTCATAGTGTCTAAGCATTAAAGATTTCCAAGTTTGGTGTCTTGCATTTTTCTTTGCATCAAAAAATTTTCAAAAATATATTCTTGATGTTCATCATGATCTTCAAAGTGTTCTTGGTGTTCATCTTGGCATTCATAGTGTTCTTGCATGCATTATGTGTTTGATTCAAAATTTTTATGTTTTGGGTCATAATTGTGTTTTTCTCTCTCATCATTTAAAATTCAAAAAAATCAAAAAAATATATCTTTTCCTTTTTTCTCTCAAAAATTCGAAAATTTAAGTTGACTTAGTCAAAAATTTTTAAAATAAGTTGTTTCTTATAAGTCAAGTCAAATTTTCAAATTTTAAAAATCCTATTTTTTCAAAATCTTTTTCAAAAAAACATATCTTTTCAATTTTATCTTTGTTTTTCAAAAATTTTCAAAAATATTTTTCAAAATTTTTCAAAATCTTTTTTCTTATCTTTACATCATATTTTCAAAAATTACATCAACAATTAATGTTTTGATTCAAAAATTTCAAGTTTGTTACTTTCTTGTTAAGAAAGATTCAAACTTTAAGTTCAAGAATCATATCTTTTGGTTTCTTGTGAATCAAGTCATTAATTGTAATTTTAAAAATCAAATCTTTTTCAAAACTAATTTTAATCATATCTTATCTTTAAAAAAAAAATCTTATCTTTTAAAAATCATATCTTTTTAAAATCATATCTTTTTATAAATCTTATCTTTTCAAAATTTGATTTCAAAATCTTTTTCAAACTAATTTTCAATCATATCTTTTCAAAAATATCTTTTTTATCTTATCTTTTTCAAAATCATATCTTTTTAAAAAATCATATCTTTTATATCATATCTTTTTCAAAAAAATAATTTGATTTTAAAATATCTTTTTCTAACTTCTTATCTTCTTATCTTTTCAAAATTGATTTTTAAATCTTTTTCAACTAACTAACTAACTCTTTGTTTGTTTCTTATCTTTTTTCAAAACAACTTAACTACTTTTCCCTCTCTAATTTTCGAAAATATCTCTCCCTTTTTCAAAATTATTCTTAAATTTAATTTTAATTTTATTTCTTATCTTAATTTTCAAAAATCACTAACTCTTTTTCAAAATTTATTTTTGAAAATCCTCCCCCTCTCATCTTCTTCTACTAACATAAAAGAATCTCTATACTGTGACATAGAGGATTCCTCTTTCTTTTCTTGTTCTCTTCTTTCCTATAAGAGCAGGAACAAGGAAAAAGGCATTCTTGTTGAAGCTGATCCAGAACCTGAAAGGACTCTGAAGAGGAAACTAAGAGAAACTAAATTACAACAATTCAGAGACAACCTTACTGAAACTTTCGAACAAGAAAAAGACATGGCAGCCGAACCTAACAAAATGCAAGGAGGATGCTTGGTGATTATACTACACCTACTTCCATGTTTGATGGAAGAAGCATCTCAATCCCTACCATTATTGACTCAACAAGTCAATATGATATCTCAGAGTCTGAATGGATTGCAAAATGCATCCAACAGTACTAAAGAAGCATCTTCTGAAGAAGAAGCTTATGATCCTGAGAACCCTGCAATGGCAGAGGTAAATTACATGGGTGAAGCCTTTGGCAACACCTATAATCCTTCATGGAGAAATCATCCAAATTTTTCATGGAAGGACCCATAGAAGCAAGGCTTCAATAATAACAATGATGGAAGAAACAGGTTTAGCAATAGCAAACCTTTTCCATCATTATCTCAGTAACAGACAGAGAATTCTGAGCAGAATCCCTCTAGCTTGGCAACATTAGTCTCTGATCTATCTAAGGCCACTCTCAGTTTCATGACTAAAACAAGGTCCTCCATTAAAAACTTGGACGTACAAGTGGGCCAGCTGAGTAAAAGGATCACTGAAACTCCTCCCAGTACTCTCCCAGGCTATACAGAGGAAAACCCAAAAGGAGAGTGCAAGGCCATTGACTCAGTCAACAAGGCCGAACCTGGAGAGGGAGGAGAGGACGTGAATCCCAATGAGGAAGACCTCATGGGATGTCTCCCAACCAAGAAGGAGTCTCCTACTGAGGATCTAATGGAATCTGAAGCTCATATAGAGACCATAGAGATTCCATTAAACTTCCTTCTACCATTCATGAGCTCTGAGAACTATTCTTCCTCTGAAGAGGATGATGATGTAACTGAAGAGCAATATGCTCAATATCTTGGAGCCATCATGAAGCTAAATGCCAAATTATTTGGTAATGAGACTTGGGAAGGTGAACCTCCCTTGCTCACTAAATGCAGTGAATACCTTGGAAGATTCTTCCTTACCACAGCAAGAGCTGTGATTGATGTTGACAGAGGAGAGCTAGTCCTTCAATTGAATGGGGACCACCTTGTGTTTAATGCACAAGGATCTTCCTCTGTAACCATGGAGAGGAAGCATGAAAAGCTTCTCTCAATACAGAGTCAAGCAAAGCCCCCACAATCAAACTCTAAGTTTGGTGTTGGGAGGCCACAACCAAACTCTAAGTTTGGTGTTGAGAAGCCCCCACATTCAAACTCTAAGTTTGGTGTTGGGAGGCCTTCACCTTGCTCTGATCATCTGTGAAGCTCCATGAGAGCTCACTGTCAAGCTATTGACATTAAAGAAGCGCTTGTTGGGAGGCAACCCAATTTTTAATTAATTATATTTTTATTGTTATTTCATGTTTTAATAGGTACATGATCATGTGGAGTCACAAAACAAAAGCAAAAATTAAAAACAGAATCAAAAACAGCTGAAGAAAGAGCACACCCTGGAGGAAGAGCTTACTGACGTTTAAACGCCAGTAAGGAGCATCTGGCTGGCGTTCAATGCCAGAACAGAGCATGGACCTGGCGTTGAACGCCAGAAACAAGCACCATCCTGGTGTTTGAACGCCAGGAATGCACCCTGAGGAAGAAGCTGGCGCTGAACGCCCAGTACAAGCATGGAACTGGCGTTCAACGCCAGAAAGATGCTGCAATTGGGTGCTGAATGCCCAGAACATGCATCACTTCGGCGTTTAAACGCCAGAACAGCATGCAAAGGTATTTTACATGCCTAATTGGTGCAGGGATGTAAATCCTTGACACCTCAGGATCTGTGGACCCCACAGGATCATCTTAGGATCTGTGAACCCCACAGGATCTCCACTTACATCTCTTCCATCTCTTCTTCTTCTTCTTTCCCTCTTCTTTTGCTCGAGGGCGAGCAACATTCTAAGTTTGGTGTGGTAAAAGCTTAGCTTTTTGTTTTTCCATAACCAATAATGGCACCCAAGGCCAGAGAAATCTCAGAAAAAAAGAGAGAGAGAGAGAGAAAAGAAAAGGGAAGGCAAAGCTTCCACCTCCAAGTCATGGGAGATGGAAAGATTCATCTCAAGGGTCTATAGCTCAATGGTAGAACATGTGACTGCACATCAAGAAAGCATGAGGAATTCCCTCATCAAGAAATCCCCTTTTGGGCGGATCATCCCCGTTTGGGAGATCATCTTTGGTCTCAGTTTTATTCATTGTTCATCCTAAGAGGCCATTGATCACGTTTGGGGGTTGGCCATTCGGCCATGCCTGGACCACCATCACTTATGTATTTTCAACGGTAGAGTTTCTGCACACCATAGATTAAGGGTGTGGAGCTCTGTTGTACCTCGAGTTTTTATGCAATTACTACTACTTTTTATTCAGTTCTACTTATTCTTATTCTAAGATACCATTCGTACTTCAACCTGATGCATGTGATGATCTGTGACACTCATCATCATCCATCCCTATGAACGCGTGCCTGACAACCACATCTGTTCTACAAGCGAAAGCTAGAGTGCGTGTCTCTTGGATTCCTGATACACGACGCATGGTTGCTGCTTGCCTGACAACCGAGCCCTCGCCTGACAACCGAGCCATCCATTCCGTGAGATCAGAGTCTTAGTCTCCGTTCTACAAGCAACAAAGGCTAGAATGCGTATCTCTTGGGTCTTTTAACCATCACCTTCGTGGTATAAGCTAGAATCCGGAAAGTCTAAACCTTGTCTGTGGTATTCCGAGTAGGATTCAATGATTGAATGACTGTGACGAGCTTCAAACTCCTGAAGGCTGGGCGTTAGTGACAGACGCAAAAGAATCAATGGATTCTATCCCAACCTGATTGAGAACCGACAGATGATTAGCCGTGCTGTGACAAAGTGCGTAGAACATTTTCACTGAGAGGATGGACGGTAGCCATTGACAACGGTGATCCCCCTTCATACAGCTTGCCATGGAAAGGAGTAAGAAGGATTGGATGAGATCAGTAGGAAAGCAGAGATCCAGAAGGGACAAGCATCTTCATACACTTATCTGAAATTCCCACCATTAATTTACATACGTTTTTCTATCCATTTATTTTATTTATCTTTTAATTATATATCCAATTCATATTTGAAGCAGCCTAACTGAGATCTACAAGATAACCATAGTTGGCTTCATACCAACAATCTCCGTGGGATTCGACCCTTACTCACGTAAGGTATTACTTGGATGACCCAGTGCACTTGCTGGTTAGTTGTGCGAAGTTGTGTCCACACAGAGCAAAGAGCCATAATAATGATTCCATACAATAACAAAGAGTACTACATTGATGTGATCACAATTTCGTGCACTAAGTTTTTGACAAAAACTTGGTGCACGTAATTGTGATCTATTATTTTTCCCATGATGTTGGTGGCTATAATTAAATACACCAAAGAGATCATGTTATGATGAATTGGGATCTCACAATATCGCACAACTAACCAGCAAGTGCACTGGGTCGTCCAAGTAATACCTTACGTGAGTAAGGGTCGAATCCCGCGGAGATTGTTGGTATGAAGCCAACCATGGTCATCTTGTAGATCTCAGTTAGGTTGCCTCAAATATGAATTGGATATATATATTTCTAAAATAAATAATAATAGGATAGAAATACTTATGTAAATTAATGGTGGGAATTTCAGATAAGTGAATGGAGATGCTGCTTCTTCTGTCCTTTGTAGTTGTCCCACTGCCTTTTGTCCAATCCTTCTTACTCCTTTCCATGGCAAGCTGTATGTAGGGGGATCACCATTGTCAATGGCTACCATCCATCCTCTCAGTGAAAATGTTCTACGCACTCTGTCACAGCACGGCTAATCATCTGTCGGTCCTCAATCAGGTTGGAATAGAATCCATTGATTCTTTTGCGTCTGTCACTAACGCCCAGCCTTCAGGAGTTTGAAGCTCGTCACAGTCATTCAATCCTTGAATCCTACTCGGAATACCACAGACAAGGTTTAGACTTTCCGGATTCTCTTGAATGCCGCCATCAATTCTAGCTTATACCATGAGGGTGATGGTTGAAAGACCCAAGAGATATGCATTCTGGCCTTTGTTGCTTATAGAACGGAAACTAAGATTCTGATCTCACGGAATGGATGGCTCGGTTGTCAGGCGAGCAGCAACCATGCGTCGTGCACCAGGAATCCAAGAGACATGCACTTTAGCTTTCGCTTGTAGAACGGAGGTGGTTGTCAGGCACGCGTTCATAGGGATGGATGATGATGAGTGTCACGGATCATCACATCCATCAGATTGAAGTACGAATGGTATCTTAGAATAAGAATAAGTAGAATTGAATAGAAAATAGTAGTAATTGCATAGAAACTCGAGGTACAGCAGAGCTCCACACCCTTAGTCTATGGTGTGCAGAAACTCCACCGTTGAAAATACATAAGTGATGGTGGTCAGGCATGGCTGAATGGCCAGCCTCCAAACATGATCAATGATCAGTCAAAAAGACCAAAGATAAATCCTCCGACTGACAAGAGATGTAAACTCAATAATAAAAAGTCCTATTTATACTGAACTAGTTACTAGGGTTTAATTCTAAATGCAGAAATCCACTTCTGGGGCCCACTTTGGTGTGTGCTTGGGCTGAGCTTTGAGATTTCACGTGCATGGGCTGTTTCTGGAGTTGAACGTCAGGTTGTAACGTGTTTTGGGCGTTGAACTCCAGTTTGTAACTTGTTTCTGGCGCTGGACGCCAGACTGCAACATGGAACTGGCGTTGAACGCCAGTTTACGTCGTCTATTCTCGTGCAAAGTATGGACTATTATATATTTCTGGAAAGCCCTGGATGTCTACTTTCCAACGCCGTTGAGAGCGTGCCATTTAGAGTTTTGTAGCTCCAGAAAATCCATTTCGAGTGCAGGGAGGTCAGAATCCAACAACATCAGCAGTCCTTATTCAGCCTAAATCAGATTTTTGCTCAGCTCCTTCAATTTCAGCCAGAATTTACCTGAAATCACAGAAAAACACACAAACTCATAGTAAAGTCCAGAAATATGATTTTTACATGAATTCTAATAAAAATATCCCTAAAAGTAGCTAGATTCTACTAAAAACTACTTAAAAACTATGCCAAAAAGCGTATAAATTATCCGCTCATCACCAGCAACTTGGGTTAACTAACCCGGGATTGCCAACCGAAAGTCTACCATCAAGAGCTACTTTGAGACAAAGCATTTAGTAACCCAAAGAGGTGCTGGGCATCAATTTCCAAAAGAACAAACAGAGATGAACAAAACAAGCTAAATGCCTATGATGTGTGTGCGCTAAGGAAAGGCTTGAGCAAGTAAGCCCATAGGGGTGTTTCAACACCTAGCATCTTGAACCAACTGGGGCGGGAATGCTGGCTGAAAGCTTACTCTAAAAAGCTGCCTTACCACATAGCATTAAGCCTCAGCCAAGAAAAAGAACAAGAAAAGGACTAAGGACCAAGCAATAACAAGTCTCATTTTTTTGTGTAATTCAAGTAAAGATCCAAAGGAATGTTGATGTCTCAGCCATAGAATAAAAGTCCCTAAGATACCATGCATGAAAACCCTATTTACCAGTATTCAATGTCTCCCAATAAAAGGCTTATACACTTCTCTGCTTCTAGTAATTTTCCTTATGTTTCACTGCTTGCTTGGAGACAAGCAAGATTTAAGTTTGGTGTTGTGATGACAAGTCATCTTAGGCTAGTTTCACAAGCCTTTTTCATTTGTTTTTACTTGGTTTTCATGCATTCTTAGGCAATAAGTAGGTGTTTGGATGAGAAATTCATGGTTGACTTGATTCACTCAAACATTGCTAATTTTATGCATTTTCATGAGATTTATGCAAGAATTTTGGTAGGCAAAATTGTGATTTAGATGTGAAATTGTTGTTCAAAATTGATCCCTGGTAATGGCGCCAAAAACTGGTGCATAATACCATGGTCCAAACATAACTTCACAACGTCGCGCAACTAACCAGCAAGTGCACTGGGTCGTCCAAGTAATACCTTACGTGAGTAAGGGTCGATCCCACGAAGATTATTGGCTTGAAGCAAGCTATGGTCATCTTGTAGATCTCAGTCAGGCTTATTCAAATTGGTATAATGGTTTTCGAAAATTAGAAAGATAAATAATTAAATAATAAAAGATAGAGATACTTATGTAAATTCATTGGTGGGAATTTCAGATAAGCGTCTGAAGGTGCTGTATGACTCTAGGACGTCTGCTTTCCTACTGCTTTCATCCAATCATTCTTACTCCTTTCCATGGCAAGCTGTATGTAGGGGGATCACCGTTGTCAATGGCTACCGTCTATCCTCTCAGTGAAAATGTTCCAAATGTGCTGTCACCGCACGGCTAATCATTTGTCGGTTCTCGATCATGTTGGAATAGAATCCCTTGATTCTTTTGCGTCTGTCACTACACCCAACACTCGCGAGTTTGACGCTCGTCACAGTCATTCAATCCCTGAATCCTAATCGGAATACCACAGACAAAGTTTAGACTTTCCAGATTCTCAAGAATGCTGCCAATGGATTCTAGCTTATACCACGAAGATTCTGATTAAGGAATCTAAGAGATACTCATTCAATCGAAGGTAGAACGGAGGTGGTTGTCAGGCACGCATTCATAGGTTGAGAATGATGATGAGTGTCACGGATCATCACATCCATCAAGTTGAAGTACAAATGGATATCTTGGAATATGAATAAGCATGAATTGAATAGAAGAACAATAGAACTTTGCATTAATACTTG
The DNA here is from genome assembly GCF_003086295.3 of Arachis hypogaea. Lineage (NCBI taxonomy): Eukaryota > Viridiplantae > Streptophyta > Magnoliopsida > Fabales > Fabaceae > Arachis > Arachis hypogaea. Next base: position 521,620 of record NC_092047.1, read on the forward strand.
AGGTACAGCAGAGCTCCACACCTTAATCTATGGTGTGTAGAAACTCCACCGTTGAAAATACATAAGTGATCAAGGTCCAGGAATGGCCGAATGGCCAGCCCCCATGAAAGTCTAAAATCGCATGGTCTAAGACTCCATGGTCCCAGAACTTCGAATACAATAGTAAAAAGTTCTATTTATACTCAACTAGCTACTAGGGTTACAGAGATAAGTAATTAATGCAGAAATCCACTTCCGGGGCCCACTTGGTGTGTGATTGGGCTGAGCTTGAGCTTTACACATGCAGAGGCTTCTCTTGGAGTTAAACGCCAAGTTGTAACGTGTTTCTGGCGTTTAACTCTGGTTTGTGACATGTTTCTGGCGTTTTACTCCAGAATGCAGCATGGAGCTAGCGTTGAACGCCAGTTTGCGTCGTCTAAACTCGAATAAAGTATGGACTATTATATATTGCTGGAAAGCCCTGGATGTCTACTTTCCAACGCAATTAAGATCGCACCATTTGGAGTTCTGTAGCTCCAAAAAATCCATTCCGAGGGCAGGGAGGTCAGAATCCAACAGCATCAGCAGTCCTTTTTCAGCCTGAATCAGATTTTTGCTCAGATCCCTCAATTTCAGCCAGAATTTACCTGAAATCACAGAAAAATACACAAACTCATAGTAAAGTCCAGAAATGTAAATTTTACATAAAAACTAATGAAAACATCCCTAAAAGTAGCTAGATCTTACTAAAAACTACCTAAAAACAATGCCAAAAAGCGTATAAATTATCTGCTTATCACAACACCAAACTTAAATTGTTGCTTGTCCCCAAGCAACTGAAAATCAAATAGGATAAAAAGAAGAGAATATACTATAAATCCCAAAATATCAATGAATATTAGTTCTAATTAGATGAGCGGGACTTGTAGCTTTTTGCTTCTGAACAGTTTTGGCATCTCACTTTATCCTTTGAAGTTTAGAATGATTGGCATCTATAGGAACTCAGAATTCATAGTGTTATTGATTCTCCTAGTTAAGTATGTTGAATCTTGAACACAACTACTTTTATGAGTCTTGGCCGTGGCCCTAAGCACTTTGTTTTCCAGTATTACCACCGGATACATAAATGCCACAGACACATAACTGGGTGAACCTTTTCAGATTGTGACTCAGCTTTGCTAAAGTCCCCAATTAGAGGTGTCCAGAGCTCTTAAGCACACTCTTTTTGCTTTGGATCACGACTTTAACCACTTAGTCTCAAGCCTTTTCACTTGGACCTTCATGACACAAGCACATGGTTAGGGACAACTTAATTTAGCCGCTTAGGCCTGGATTTTATTTCCTTGGGCCCTCCTATCCATTGATGCTCAAAGCCTTGGATCCTTTTTACCCTTGCCTTTTGGTTTTAAGGGCTATTGGCTTTTTGCTCTTGCTTCTTGGTTTAAAGAGCTATTGGCTTTTTCTGCTTGCTTTCTCTTTTTCTTTCTTTTCTTTTTCACATTTTTTTCCGCAAGCTTTTGCTTTTTCACTGCTTTTTCTTGCTTCAAGAATCAATTTTATGATTTTTCAGATTATCAATAACATTTCTCTTGTTCATCTTTTTTCAAGAGCCAACATATTTAACATTCATAAACTTCACTATAAAAAATATGCACTGTTCAATCATTCATTCAGAAAACAAAAAGTATTGTCACCACATCAATATAATTAAACTAAATTCAAAGATAAATTCGAAATTCATGTACTTCTTGTTCTTTTGTTTTTAGAACATTTTTCATTTAAGAGAGGTGAAGGATTCATGGATTTATTCATAGCTTTAAGACATAGACACTAGACACTTAATGATCATGTAGTAGAGGCACAAAACATAGACAAACATGAAGCATAAAATCGAAAAACATAGAAATAAGAACAAGGAAGTTAAGGAATGAGTTCACCTTAGTGAGGGTGGCACCTTCTTCTTGAAGAACCAATGGTATTCTTGAGCTCCTCTATGTCTATCCCTTGCCTTTGTTGCTCCTCCTTCATAGCTCTTTGATCTTCTCTGATCTCATTGAGAATGATGGAGTGCTCTTGGTGTTCCACCCTTAATTGGTTCATGTTATGACTCAATCTTTCTAGAGAAGTGTTGAGTTGTTCCCAATAGTTGTTTGGAGGAAAATGCATCCCTTGAGGCATCTCAGGGATTTCTTGATGATGAGCTTCTTCATGCGTCTGTTGAGATCCATGAATGGGCTCTCTTGTTTGCTCCATCCTTTTCTTAGTGATGGGCTTGTCCTCTTCAATGAGGATGTCTCCTTCTATGACAACTCCAGCTAAGTAGCATAGATGGCAAATGAGATAAGGAAAAGCTAGCCTTGCCAAGGTGGAGGGCTTTTCGGCTACTTTGTAGAGTTCTAGAGAGATGACTTCATGAACTTCTACTTCCTCTCCAATCATGATGCTATGGATCATGATGGCCCGATCCACAGTTACTTCGGATCGGTTGCTAGTAGGAATGATGGAGCGTTGGATGAACTCCAACCATCCTCTAGCCACAGGCTTAAGGTCCAGTCTTCTTAGTTGAACCGGATTGCCTCTTGAGTCTCTTTTCCATTGAGCTCCTTCCACACATATATCCATGAGGACTTGGTCCAACCTTTGATCAAAGTTGACCCTTCTAGTGTAGGGGCGTGTATCTTCTTGCATCATAGGCAAGTTGAACGCCAACCTTACATTTTTCGGACTGAAATCTAAGCATTTCCCCCGAACCATTGTAAGCCAATTCTTTGGGTTTGGGTTCATGCTTTGATCATGGTTCCTAGTGATCCATGCATTGGCATAGAACTCTTGAACCATTAAGATTCCGACTTGTTGAATGGGGTTGGTAAGAACTTCCCAACCTCTTCTTTGGATCTCATGTCGGATCTCCGGATACTCATTTTTCTTGAGCATAAAAAGGACCTCAGAGATCACCTTTTTCTTGGCCACAACTTCATAGAAGTGGTCTTGATGGGCTTTTGAGATGAATCTCTCCATCTCCCATGACTCAGAGGTGGAAGCAAGTGTCTTCCCTTTCCTCTTTCTTGAGGTTTCTCTGGCCTTAGGTGCCATCAATGGTTATGGAAAAACAAAAAGCTATGCTTTTACCACACCAAACTTAGAATGTTGCTCGCCCTCAAGCAAAAGAAGAAAGAATAGAAGAAGAAGAAGAAGATATGGAGGAAAGGGAGAGAGGTGTGTGTTTCGGCCAAGGGGGAGAAGAGAGGGTTGTGTTGTGTGAAAATGAAGAAGGATGGATGGGTTTATATAGTGGAGGGAGAGGGGTAAGGTTCGGCCATTTAGGGTGGGTTTGGGTGGGAAAGAGATTTTGAATTTGAAGGTAGGTGGGGTGTGTGGGGAAGAGTGGGTGGATGTGATTGGTGAAGGGGTAATGGGGAAGAGAGATTGAGGTGATTGGTGAAGGGGAATAGTGTTATTGGAATGTGTGAAGAAGAGAGAGGGTGGGGTAGGTGGGATCCTGTGGGGTCCACAGATCCTTTAGGTGTCAAGGATTTATCATCCCTGCACCAATTAGGCATGTAAATGCCCTTTGTATGCCATCCTGGCGTTTAACGCCAGATTGCAGCATGTTTCTGGCGTTAAACACCACTTCCATGATTGTTTTGGGCATTCAACGCCAGTCTGTAGCATGTTCCTGGCGTTGAACGCTAGTTTGATGCTTGTTTCTGGCGTTAAACGCCAGCCAGATGCTTGTTTCTGGCGTTTAACGCCAGCTTTCCCCAGGGTGTAATCCTGGCGTTTAAACGCCAGATTGCTACTTGTTTTTGGCGTTTAACACCAGATTCATGCTCTGTTCTGGTGTTAAACGCCAGCTAGATGCTCCTTACTGGCGTTTAAATGCCAGAAAGTCCCTCCTCCAGGGTGTGCTGTTTCTTCTTCTATTTTTGATTCTGTTTTTAATTTTTGCTGTTGTTTTGTGACTCCACATGATCATGAACCTAATAAAACATGAAATAACAATAAAAATATAAATAAATAAAAATTGGGTTGCCTCCCAACAAGCGCTTCTTTAATGTCAATAGCTTGACAGTGAGCTCTCATAGAGCTTCACAGATGTTTAGAGCATGATGAAGGCCTCCCAACACCAAATTTAGAGTTTGATTGTGGGGGCTTTGTTTGACTCTGTTTTGAGAGAAGCTTACTGTGCCTCTTTTCCATGTTTACAGAAGGATAACCTTGAGTTTTAAACACAAGGGAGTCCCCATTCAATTGAAGGACTAGTTCACCTCTGTCAACATCAATCACAGCTTTTGATGTGGCTAGGAAGGGTCTTCCAAGGATGATGGATTCATCCTCAACCTTCCCAGTGTCTAAGATTATGAAATCAGCAGGGATGTAAAGGCCTTTAACCTTTATCAACACGTCCTCTACCAATCCATAAGCTTGTTTTCTGGATCTGTCTGCCATCTCTAATGAGATTCTTGTGGCTTGTACCTCAAAGATCCCCCTTTTCTCCATTACAGAGAGTGGCATAATGTTTATACCTGACCCCAGGTCACACAGGGCCTTCTCAAAGGTCATGGTACCTATGGTACAGGATATTAAGAATTTACCAGGATCTTGTTTCTTTTGAGGTAAAGTTTGCTAAACCCATGTATTTAGTTCACTAATGAGCAAGGGAGGTTTATCTTCCCAAGTCTCATTACCAAACAACCTGGCATTCAGCTTCATGATGGCTCCTAGATATTGAGCAATTTGATCTTCAGTGACATCTTCATCCTCTTCAGAGGAAGAATAGTTCTCAGAGCTCATGAATGGCAGAGGGAAGTTTAATGGAATTTCTATGGTCTCTATATGAGCCTCAGATTCCTTTAAATCCTCAATAGGGGACCTTTTAGTGTCCAGAGGACGCCCCCTGAGGTCTTCCTTATTGGGAATCACGTCCTCCTTCTCCCTTGTAGGTTCGGCCATGATGATCATATCAATGGCCTTGCACTCTCCTTTTGGATTTTCTTCTGTATTGCCTGGGAGAGTATTGGGAGGAGTTTCAGTGACCCTTTTACTCAGCTGGCCCACTTGTGCCTCTAAGTTTTTAATGGAGGACCTTGTTTCAGTCATGAAACTGAGAGTGGCCTTAGATAGATCAGAGACTAAGTTTGCCAAGCTAGAGGGATTCTGCTCAGAATTCTCTGTCTGTTGCTGAGATAATGATGGAAAAGGCTTACTGTTGCTGAACCTGTTTCTTCCACCATTATTATTGAAGCCTTGCTTCTGTGGGTCCTTCCATGAAAAATTTGGATGATTTCTCCATGAAGGGTTATAGGTGTTGCCAAAGGCTTCACCCATGTAATTTACCTCTGCCATTGCAGGGTTCTCAGGATCATAAGCTTCTTCTTCAGAAGAGGCTTCTTTAGTACTGTTGGATGCATTTTGCAATCCATTCAGACTCTGAGATATCATATTGACTTGTTGAGTCAATATTCTGTTCTGAGCCAGTATGGCATTTAGAGCATCAATTTCAAGAACTCCCATCTTCTGAGGCGTCCTATTACTCACAGGATTTCTCTCAGAGGTGTACATGAATTGGTTATTTGCAACCATGTCAATGAGTTCTTGAGCTTCTGCAGGCGTTTTCTTTAGGTGAATGGATCCACCTACAGAATGGTCCAGTGACATTTTAGAGAATTCAGATAGACCATCATAGAATATATCCATAATAGTCCATTCTGAAAGCATGTCAGAAGGACACTTTTTGGTCAACTGTTTGTATCTTTCCCAAGCTTCATAGAGAGATTCACCTTCTTTTTGCTTGAAGGTCTGAACATCTATTCTAAGCTTGCTCAACTTTTGAGGAGGAAAGTACTTAGCCAAGAAGGTCGTGACCAACTTATCCCAAGAGTCCAGGCTATCTTTAGGTTGTGAGTCCAACTATGTTCTAGCTCTGTCTCTTACAGCAAAAAGGAAAAGCATAAGCCTGTAGACTTCAGGATCAACTCCATTCGTCTTAACTGTATCACAGATCTGCAAGAACTCAGTTAAAAACTGGTAGGGATCTTCTGATGGAAGTCCATGAAACTTGCAGTTCGGTTGCATTAGAGCAACTAATTGAGGCTTCAGCTCAAAATTGTTTGCTCCAATGGCAGGGATTGAGATGCTTCTGCTATGAAAGTCAGGTTTAGGTGTAGTATAATCACCAAGCATCCTCCTTGCATTGTTATTATTTTCGGCTGCCATCTCCTCCTCTTTTTTAAAAATCTCTGCAAAGTTTTCTCTGAATTGTTGTGTTTTAGCTTCTCTTAACTTTCTCTTCAGAGTTCTTTCAGGTTCAGGATCTGCTTCAACAAGAATGTTCTTGTCCTTGCTCCTGCTCATATGAAAAAGAAGGGAACAAAAATTAATAATACGGATCCTCTTTGTCCAGATATAGAGGTTCCTTTGTGTGAGTAGAAGAGAAGAAGAATAAGAATGAAGAAAGAGAAAAATTCGAACACAGAGGAGAAGAGAGGGTTCGAATTTTAAGATGAAGAGAAGTGTTAGTAAATAAATAAAATAAATAGAAGGAGATGAGAGAGAGAGAAATTCGAAAATAATTTTGAAAAATGGGTTAGTAATTTTCGAAAATTAAAAGTGAAAAAGTGGTTAGATGATTTTGAAAAAGATTTTGAAATTCAATTTTGAAAAGATAGGAAGTTAGAAAATATATTTTGAAATTAGTTTGAGAAAGATATGATATGAAAAAGATATGATTTTGAAAAAGATAAGATAAAAAAAAAAGATATTTTTGAAAAGATATGATTGAAAATTAGTTTGAAAATAATTTTGAAATCAAATTTTGAAAAGATAAGATTTGAAAAGATATTTTTGAAAAGATATGATTTTTAAAAGATATGGTTTTGAAAAGATATGATTGAAATTAGTTTTGAAAAAGATTTGATTTTTAAAATCATAATTAATGGCTTGATTCACAAGAAACCAAAAAGATAGGATTCTAGAATTTAAAGTTTGAATCTTTCTTAACAAGAAAGTAACAAACTTGAAATTTTTGAATCAAATTATTAATTGATGATGTAATTTTCGAAAATATGATAAAAATAAGAAAAAGATTTTGAAAAATTTTGAAAAATATTTTTGAAAATTTTCGAAAAACAAAGATAAAATTAGAAAAGATTTGATTTTGAAAAAGAATTTTTTTGAAAAGATAAGATTTTTTTTTTGAATTTTTTTGAATTTTTATGATGAGAGAGAAAAACACAAAAATGACTCAATGCATGAAAATTTTAGATCAAAATAATGAATGCATGCAAGAATGCTATGAATGTCAAGATGAACACCAATAACACTTTGAAGATCATGATGAACATCATGAACATATTTTTGAAAAATTTTTAATGCAAAGAAAACATGGAAGACACCAAACTTTGAAATCTTTCATGTTTAGACACTATGAATGCAAGAATGCACATGAAAAACACCATACAACACAAAAACAAGAAAATATGAAGATCAAACAAGAAAGTTCATCAAGAACAACTTGAAGATCATGATGAATGCAATGCATGAATGTAATTTTCGAAAATGCAAGATGAATATGCAATTGACACCAAACTTAAAACATGACACATGACTCAAACAAGAAACACAAAATATTTTTTATTTTTATGATTTTCTAATTTTTTTGTATTTTATTTTTTTTTTTTCGAAAAACATATAGGAAAAAGAAAATAAGAAATTCAAAATTTTTAATAAGAATTCCAGGAATCATGCAATGTTAGCACTAAAGCTTCGGTCCAGGAATTAGACATGGCTTAATAGCCAGCCAAGCTTTCAGTGAAAGCTCCAGTCCAAAACACTAGACATGGCCAATGCCAGCCAAGCTTTAATTGAAACATCCTATACAGTAGCTAATTTGCTGAGAAAGACAAAAAAGCTCTTCTAAGGATGAGTGAAACCTTGGTCCAAAAGAATTAGACATGGCTTTATAGCCAGCCAGGCTTCAACATGCTTCATGAAACACTAGAATTCATTTTTAAGAATTTTGAAGATTTTAGAAAACAGATGAGAAATTTTTGAAAGATTTTTGAAAATTTTTTGAGAATAAAACAAAAATAAAATTACCTAATCTGAGGAACAAGATGAACCGTCAGTTGTTCAAACTCAAATAATCCCCAGCAATGGCGCCAAAAACTTGGTAGGCGAAATTGTGATTTAGATGTGAAATTGTTGTTCGAAATTGATCCCTGGTAATGGCGCCAAAAACTGGTGCATAATACCTTGGTCCAAACATAACTTCACAACTTCGCGCAACTAACCAGCAAGTGCACTGGGTCGTCCAAGTAATACCTTACGTGAGTAAGAGTTGATCCCACGGAGATTATTGGCTTGAAGCAAGCTATGGTCATCTTGTAGATCTCAGTCAGGCTGATTCAAATTGGTATAATGGTTTTCGAAAATTAGAAAGATAAATAATTAAATAATAAAGGATAGAGATACTTATGTAAATTCATTGGTGGGAATTTTAAATAAGCGTCTGAAGGTGCTGTATGACTCTAGGACGTCTGTTTTCCTACTGCTTTCATCCAATCATTCTTACTCCTTTCCATGGCAAGCTGTATGTAGGGGATCACCGTTGTCAATGGCTACCGTCCATCCTCTCAGTGAAAATGTTCCAAATGCACTGTCATCGCACGGCTAATCATCTGTCGGTTCTCGATCATGTTGGAATAGAATTCCTTGATTCTTTTGCGTCTGTCACTACGCCCAACACTCGCGAGTTTGAAGCTCGTCACAGTCATTCAATCCCTGAATCCTACTCGGAATACCACAGACAAGGTTTAGACTTTCTGGATTCTCAAGAATGCTGCCAATGGATTCTAGCTTATACCACGAAGATTCTGATTAAGGAATCCAAGAGATACTCATTCAATCGAAGGTAGAACGGAGGTGGTTGTCAGGCACGCATTCATAGGTTGAGAATGATGATGAGTGTCACGGATCATCACATCCATCAAGTTGAAGTACAAATGGATATCTTGGAATATGAATAAGCATGAATTGAATAGAAGAACAATAGTACTTTGCATTAATACTTGAGGTACAGCAGAGCTCCACACCTTAATCTATGGTGTGTAGAAACTCCACCGTTGAAAATACATAAGTGATCAAGGTCCAGGCATGGCCGAATGGCCAGCCCCCATGAAGGTCTAAAATCGCATGGTCTAAGACTCCATGGTCCCAGAACTTCGAATACAATAGTAAAAAGTTCTATTTATACTCAACTAGCTACTAGGGTTACATAGATAAGTAATTAATGCAGAAATCCACTTCCGGGGCCCACTTGGTGTGTGATTGGGCTGAGCTTGAGCTTTACACGTGCAGAGGCTTCTCTTGGAGTTAAACTCCAAGTTGTAACGTGTTTCTGGCGTTTAACTCTGGTTTGTGACGTGTTTTTGGCGTTTTACTCCAGAATGCAGCATGGAGCTGGCGCTGAACGCCAGTTTGCGTCATCTAAACTCGAATAAAGTATGGACTATTATATATTTCTAGAAAGCCCTATATGTCTACTTTCCAACGCAATTAAGAGCGTGCCATTTGAAGTTCTGTAGCTCCAGAAAATCCATTCCGAGTGCAGGGAGGTCAGAATCCAACAGCATCAGCAGTCCTTTTTCAGCTTGAATCAGATTTTTGCTCAGATCCCTCAATTTCAGTCAGAATTTACCTGAAATCACAGAAAAACACACAAACTTATAGTAAAGTCCAGAAATGTGAATTTTACATAAAAACTAATGAAAACATCCCTAAAAGTAGCTAGATCTTACTAAAAACTACCTAAAAACAATGCCAAAAGCGTATAAATTATCCGCTCATCAAATTGATTGGTATTATGAAAGATGCAAAAATCTTGTGATTATGCCAAGACTTTGATGAGTTTGTTTAGTTGATGATAGGTGAAAGGAAGCATGAAGGAAGGTTGAAAAAGGAGCCTAGAGAAAATGAAGAAGAAGCAATGCTTGGAGAAGGGGCAGAGTAAACCTCTGCATAATATAATGATGCTCACGTTGGAGGGAGCATTGGACATCCAACGTTACCCCCAACGTGATAAAGAAATGAGCTTTCTGGAGATTCTGGAAAATTGCAGCGGCGCGCACGCGCACATGCCGCGAACCCACGGATAAGGATTTTTGGCAAAGTGCGCGGATGCGCACATGGGCGAACGCGTCGGTAGGCGACGTTGGACCCCAAACGCTACCTCCAACGTGAAGGCCAATGTGCACGACTTTGAATCTAGAATTTTGAGTTCGAAAAGGCACAAGGGCGCGCTCGCGCCTATGGCGCGTACGCACAAATTCGATTTTTGGGCATCCGCGCAGACGCGCACATGCCGCGCACGCGTGGATAAGCTTTTTGACCCAAGTGCGCGGACGCGCACTGCACGCGTACGCGTGGATAGCGAGACGTTGGCCCTCCAACGTTGAGCCAAACGTGAATGACAGAACCAGAACCCAATTTTTTCAAAGGGCGTTTGACTCAATGTTTGGATGAAAATGTTGACTCCAATTTCAAAGACCAAAAATGCATAATTGGCACACTCTTCTCCTCAATTTCATTGGGTACCAATCCAATCAATCCTTGCTTCAATTAAGGCCAAGGCCCATGTCCAAGTACACTGAAGATCCAAGAAGAAGCCTATAAATAGAAGAATGTTTGAAGATTCAAGGAGGGTGGCTCTAATAGAGAGCATTAGGGAGGCTGGCTCTGCTAGAGCATTAGGAGTAGGGTAGAATAGAAAGTCCTCTTTGATACACTTTTAATTTTTTGCAATTGTCATTTTCTAATATTGAATTCAGTTTATGCAATCTCAGTTTCTACAATTCTCTGCTACACTTTTCTTTCCTGTAAGTTTACTTTCTGCAACCTTGTGTTTGAAATTATTGAGATCCAAATTTACTTTTCCTGCAAGTTTAATTTTCTGCACTTGATCTGAGTTCTAATTTACTGCTTACATTTAATTTTCAGCACCCAGCCCCCCTTTACATTTCATGCAATTTACCTTTCTCGTCATTTAAGATTTTGCCAATTTACATTCCTTGCTCTTTAAGTTTTCTGCCCATTTACATTCTGCAACTTTAAATTCCTTGTCATTTACATTCGGCTGCTTGAATTTCACTCAAATCACCAATGTTAGCTTGACTAAACTAATCACCCACTAAAGTTGCTTGATCCATCAATCCCTGTGGGATCGACCTCACTCTAAGTGAGTTATTACTACTTGATGCGACCCGGTATATTTGCCGGTTAGATCTATGTGTTTAGAAATTCGTTTTTCCACAAAAAAACACCATTAAGCACAGGACCGTCCAACTTAAGGACGTAAAAGAAAAGTGCTGGGTGGGAGACACCCCACCGCGGTATGATCGTTCTTGTATATACTTTCTTGTTTCTAGCTTAGATACTTGTGAATTCCATGATTTTTGATGATTGTTGAGCTTGTTTTGATATATGTTGATATGATAGGTATAATTGAATTTGTTTGAATGTTGTGATACTCATTAGGATTTTGTCAACCTTGGCAATCTTTGTTGTATTGGTTGTGTTGAGAAAATACTTCATCTTGAGTGTTGTATGATTTTGTGAGTGTTTTCTCAACCTATCTAGTTGATTGTATGCCAAGAGTATGTTGAATTACATTTTCTTTTTCCTGTGTTGTTAAAAAAAATAAAAAACAAAAAAAGAAGGGGGAAATTGGGCATCCGCGCGCCGTGCGCGCTCGCGCCGGTGGTGCATTTATACTCTGGTATAAAAAACCAAAGAGTTGTGCCTCTTTTGTGCCCACTTCGTGTCAGGCGGCCCACGCGCAAGCGTACATGGCGCCTGCGCGCAACCCTGCTGTCTCGCTATCGACGTGCAAGCGCACCGTGCGCGCGCGTCATGTGTGTATTCTGAGCTCTCTGGTACAAAAATCAGAGAGTTGTGCCAAAGTCGTGCCTGCTCTGTGCCCGCGACCTGACGCGCAAGTGCACCTGGCGCGTCCACGTCGGTCGCCACCCTCTTCATACGCGTGAACACGCACTGTACGCGTCTACGTCGCTTATGCCGCACGACAACTCTGGCACAACAACCAGAGAGTTAGGCCTACTCTGGGCCTACCCCGTGCCAATCTTCGCGCGTATGCGCAAGGGACGCGCATGTGTCCCTTGCCCAACCCTTATCGGTGTTATAGCGCTATATGTGCGCGCGCGCCGGCCGCGCAGCCCAGCTTTAAACTGTGCGCCCCTGCTTCGTCCCTCCTCTCATCTCTTTTCTAATTCTCTCTTCTTCCACTACTTACTCTTTTCTCTTCTTCCATACTTCACTTACATTGTCTCCGGTCACCTACCGGCAACCACCACCACCTCTGGTGGCCCTACATTTCTCTTCCCCTCTTTTCCTTTTGCAAGAACCCCATCTTTCCTCTCTCTCCCTCTCAAGGTTTTGCTTCTTCTACTCTCATCTCTTACTTTCTTTTCACATTTTCTTCTTTTAGTTGCATGCTTCTTTTAGTACCTTCTTATTTCTCTCTTACTTTTATTTGCTTGTTGCTTGTTCATTTGATTTTTCCTTTCTTATTTCTCCATGGATGATGAACTTGAACTTTAATTTGCTTGAGTAGATCTTGTTGTTGTCATTTGATGACTTTGTAAGTAAGTGATCTTGTGTTGATGATTGATGTTTCATTTTGAGGCTTTAATTGAGTGAGTTTCTTATATTTGCTCATTACTTGTTAGTTGCACGCCAAGTGTTCGAGGAAATGCACACATGCCATTTTGGTTTGTTTTGGTCTTGTACCCGCAGTTTAGTGCTTCTTCCTCATTCACTTGCCATCTTTCAAGCATATTGAGCCATTCTACTTTATGCTCACCAATTGAATGCTCACTTTACATGACTTGTTCTTTCTTTTGGATACTTGAGTGCACTCTTCTCATGCCACATTGCATGCATTATTCACTCTTGCATCCCATGCTAAGTGTTGTGACCTATGCTTCTTTAGTTGTTCTTGATCACATGTGCAGCTGTCGCGTCTTCAAGATCCACAATTTACTCTGGGCACTACTTCTCACTTGCATGATGTTTTCCATGAGATGATTATTTGGGTTTAATATTTTCCATTCTCTTTCCTTTTTCAGGATGGCCACCAAAAAAGGCAAGGAGAAGGAACCAAGGAAACTGGCCACAAAAAGGGAGCCCCAAAAGTCATCCTCCAAGGAGCATCCTACACTAGGAGCCAAACCTCTTTCTAAGAAAGCGAAGGCATCCGCTCCTATTGATGAAAAAGAGAAGAGCAATCTGGCAAGGGACTCTTCAAGGTTCCCCAACTGCTTCTGTGAACTTGTGTTCCCCGCCATGGTTGATCGGAACTATCATGCTGAGCATATACTCACCCCTCCGGACAAGATTGCCCATTGTATCATACCCCGCATCGAGTGGCGAGGATGGGAGTTTCTTCTGAGAAAACCACAAGAGGTCAATCTCTCGTAGGTGGTAGAGTTTTATACCAACTACTACCTCCCCTCTCTTCAGTCAATATACGTGCGCCGAAAGTAAGTCCCGGTTTCAGAAGAGGCTATTCAGCAAGTGCTTAATGTCCTACCGGTACCAAGGGAAATGGATGGATACCAAGAGGTCTTACGTCAGCGGAGTGCGTTTGGGTTTGATTGGGACTCGATTCTTGGAGTCATCGCTGAGCCAGAGACATTTTGGACCCAAGGATGACTCCGGATGCGACCCACGTGCATCGATGCACGTTACCTTACTGTGGAAGCTAGAGCTTGGGCCCAGATCCTCTCCCACTATGTGCTACCTAGCACCCATAAGTCGTCCTTCATGGCAAATCTTGCCTTGCTTGTTTGGTGTGTTCTCACAGAGAGACCGGTGAACATTCTACTTCTTGTCCAGCAAGCAATGAGTCAAGTCCATGCTCGGGGTAATTTGCCATTTCCAGCATTGGTATCTACTTTAGTCGCTGCAGCGGGTGTTCTTTGGGAAACCATGGACACGAAGGCTATAATTCCGGCCAAGGGCGATGTAGTCCCGAGTGGGAGATACTTACAGCTTCCCTTGACAACCCCAAGCCTTGACATTACCCCGCAACCTATTTTTCCTTCCACATCATCATCACTACCACCACAAAGATCCACCCATCAACGAATTGAAGATCTCCACCGGAAGATTGATAGATATGAGCGGCGCAAGCAACGCCGCTATACTTACATCAAGAAGCTTCCGCGTTGTGTTACCCCCAAACTGAAGGAACCCGAAATATTCACATCCACTTCAAACCCAACTGACGGGAGCTCCGATGAAGAGAATAGTGCTAGTTCCGGTCCCGACCGTCCTTTGCACATTGCTAGTAGCACGGAGGACCGTGCTATATTCTAAGTGTGGGGAGGTCGTTCGACCGATCTCCATGGGTAACCATCTCTTCCTCACCCATGGATGTTCTTGATTAGTCAGTAGATTGCATGTTAGTTAACTTTTGCTTGTGAATACTCGTTGCATGATAGTTAGTTTACACTTGGTCAAAGTAATAACTTCCTTTTCTGAGAAAATGTGTTTTTATGGCACCCTACCAATTAATTGAAAAAAAAATTGTTTTGTGACAAACTTGCTAGAAGAATGTACTTTGGAACATGATTGTTGAGTTAAGAACACAAGCTTGTGGGACTTGAGCCTAATAGCATGGTCACATCTTATGACTACTTATTTTCTTTCTTGTGTGCGAACGTTCTCTTTCCATGAGTGTAATCCTTGCTTTGTCTGACTCTATATGTCTTTTATTTGGTGTATGAATGCATTTACATGATTGAGGCCATCATTTCAATAGTCACTTCCCCAAAATAGCCTTAACCCTTATCTACCGTTGCTAACCAACTTTGAGCCCATAATAATCCCTTTTGTTCTTAATTTTAGCACATCAACACCCCTAAGCGGAAAACAATGAATGTCCCTGGATTTAGATCCTTGATTAGCTTAGGTGAGTGAGGGTGTGTGTTATTCAATTGGGAGGGAATACCTGGGAACTTGGGTAGATGTAAAGGTAGGTTTTTGTAATTGTAATGAAAAAAATGTTGGGAGGTAAGAACATACTTATGTATTGAATGATTTCGCATGCATTGGCACTCTTGTACATAAAATCCCCAAAAAGAAGGGGACAAGCAAAGAGAAACAAAAAGAAAGAAAAGGAAGAATGTAAAAAAAAAAGAATAAAAAGAAAACAGAAAAACAAAAGAGACAAAAACATAGAAAAAGAAACAATGAAAAGGGGACAAATTACCCCAAGGCAAAGTCAATGATCACCAATGCATGCAGATGAAGAACTAAAGAGAAATACATGAGCATGAGGAAAAATGGATAATTGGGTAGCTAGGTTATGTATTAGAATTGCATAGGTTATTTTATGTGTTAGGTGAGGATCTAAGCTAATCAAAGATAAAAATCTTAAGCTCACTTGGCCATACATGCATCCTTACCCTCACCCTAGCCCCATTACAACCGAAAATAAGACCTCATGATAAATGTATGCATGCATTAAAATAATTGTTGATTGTTAGATGAAGGACAAATCTTGGAGAGCATGATTAGAAGGGAATTGAGTGGCGAACCCTATACACTTGAGCGAATAGAGCGGATACACTTCCGGTGAGGGTTCGATACTCAACTTCTTGTTCCCGGCTTTCACAAGCGTACATCTTGCAAGTTATGTTCACCGCATTGTGATACTTTGAATTGGTAGGATTCTTGGACTATCATGTCACCTTAACCCTATGTATTCCTATATATTCTTGGAGGATAGATTCACTATTGACCAAGTAGATAGATGCATTTGCATTAGTTGCATTCCACAACTCTCTTTTCCCTATATCCTTTGGTCTTCTTATCTTTAGCATGAGGACATGCATGGTTTAAGTGTGGGGAGGTTTGATAAACCCTAATTTTGTGGTTTATCTTGTGCTGATTTGAGGGGATTTTGTCAATATTTTTCGCACTTATCCACTTGAATTGCTTGGTTTTGTATCTCCATCCGTGTTTGACCTTGTGATGGTAAACATGCTTATTTGAGCCGGATTTGCTATATTTTGATCTCTTCTATTACCACTCGATGTCGTGACATGTTTGTTCAGTGATTTTAGAGTTTTCAGGGCAGGATTGGTCTAGAAGAGGAGAAGGAAGCATGCACAAGTGAAGAAACATGGAGCTTTGGAGCCTTGGAGTTCAGTCATCGACGCGCATGCGCACCTGGCGCGTACGCGTGGATGCGTACTATTGTGGCCACTCGCGTATAGCTGACGCTCCTGTGCACATTGGAAGAATCGTCATCGGCGCACACGCGTACCGTGCGCGTACGTGTGGATTCAGGAGCTCATCGGCGCGCGCGCGCGCCTGGCGCGCACGCGTCGCGACCAGCACGTGACCTCATTAATGAAATCGTGGCTGGCGATTTCTGAGGCCTGGAGGGGCCCAATTGAAGGCTAGCTCTGCATGGAAATGACCCAGGGATTGTAGGAGCAAGGGGGGATCACACATTAGACACTTAGACACATTTTGAGTTTTTGGGTAGTTTTTGTTCATCTAGAGAGGGAACCCTTCTTCCTCCCTAGATCTAGCTTGATTTTGATCTCCCATTGTGAAATGACTGGATCGGATCTTGTTGTTTGATACTCTTATTTACTCAATTTGAATCCTCTAGTGTTATTTTGTTTAGATCTTATCTTGATTGTGTTGTCTTGTTGCTTTTCAATTTTCTACCCCAATTCATGAACATTGTGGGTGTTGATTTCTATGAACATGTTGATGCTTCTTGTGATTGCTAGTGTTAATTGTGTAGTTTCTATAGATGATTGTTAGTGGGTCCTCATAATTCTCAATTTAATTGTAATTTGAACATGTCTCTAGTTAGTGCATTCTATGTGTTTGATGAAATGTTTGCTTTAATTATGGAGTAGTTTCTTTTACTCTTGGTCTAAGTTATGAGAATTGGGTGATCTTGAGTCATTGGGTCTCATTGGATTGTTGATTGGAGAATCCTTAGTGACCAAATTGACACCCATTAACACCAACCCACTACTAATTAGTAGATTGGTTGGGACTTATGGGTTAAAATTGGTCAAACCACTTGACGTACCTCAACCCTAGGAGTAAATGTTACGTACTTAAGGTTCTTTGAGGTAGACTTAGTGAGTTTGGTTCATCACAATTGGCTAATTATAGTTGAAGACAAGGATAGAGACCCCAATTCCCATGCTTAGTCAAGAGTACCTTAGATTCATATTTGAAAAACCAAAATTCTTAGTTACTAGTTCTTGATTTAGTTAATTGCTTAAATTTAGAGTTTCTTGCATTTTAAGATTTTTTGCATGACAAGCTTGGTAGTTAATTTTCATCACCATGATTCTCAACCCCGTATTTCTGATCAATGCTAAAGCACATGCTTGCCCATTCTTCGTGAGACGACCCGGAGTCTAAATACTCCGGTTACATTCTTATTTGGGGTTAGCACTTGTGACAACCACCCTTTCTTAATTTGGGATTGAGGATTGATTATCGGTTGGGCTATACTAACAACGGAAGTATTTTGTGGAATTCCGAACCGGTATACCTTCCATCAACTCTACCAAACCCTGCTCATGGAACATAGCAAAGTTAAGTTTGACTCATTTAATAAATGAGCTCAAACTTTTAGCTCAAGCTCAGTAGCTCACCAGCTTAAGAGCTTAACTTATAAAGTAACTAACAAATTGAGCTAAAAATAGCTCACATGCTATTAGGAACAAGGTAAACTACCGAAACTGCACCAAAAAACTCATATCGCTATGAAAAATAACCAAATAAGATTTTTATGAATGACAAAGAAGTCTCAAGATTTAAAAACGTGACAAAATTAACAAAAATATCATATTTTTTTACATAAATGATAAAGGAATTTTGTATTTAGCAAACAACTTGTGCATTTTATTTTAAATTCAATCATTCACAAAAAACATTGAAAAAATTCCTTGACAAATCACCAAATTTTATAAATAGCTTAGATTTTAAGTTTTACGGGAGCTTTCCTTTTCTTTTTAGAATTTCTTATTTTGACTTTGGCAGAGAGTTAGTTTTGAGTTTTAGTTTTCATTGCTATAGAGTTTTAGAGTTTCCGGGAAGAAGAATTGAATTCTCTTCCTCTAGGTTTTCTTGTTTTCATTTTCTACATACTTGTTTGAGTCTTGGGTTGGAGAATTGAGGAAGTTCTGTCTCAATCTCACCTTGAGATTTCTTCTTTTGCTTTATTACACATTTGAGAGCTTGGAATTTAAATTTGCTTCTTCTACTGCTTTAATCTTTAATTCCTCTTTAATTGTTTTCTAAGATTTGGATCTAGGAAGGTATTGAGATCTAGAATTGGTTACCTAGTCTCTTGAGTCCTGAGATCTGGAGTTTTCATTTTAAATTTCCCTGTTGAATTGCTTTTCCAAGTTCTTTTACATTTCCCGTTGAGATCCGGTTCATTTGAATTCATCATTTACTCTTTTGTTTGTTGAGATTTATTTTCCTTTGTTTAATTTCTGCAAACCCAATTCCCAATCCCTTTTATAATTCAAGCAATTTGCATTTCTTGCATTTTAAGTTTCAGTCATTTATAATTCTTGCAATCTAAGTTTCTACAATTTATATTTCTTGCACTTTAAGATTCAGCTCTCTTTTCCTTTTGTTCTTTTTAATTTCCTGCGATTCACCCATTCCCCTTTACATTTCATGCAATTTAATTTCTGTTGGATACAAATCACTCAAATCAACTTCTATTTGCTTGACTAAATCAACCACTAAGCTGAAATTGCTCAATCCTTCAATCCCTGTGGGATCGACCTCACTCCCGTGAGTTTTATTACTTGATGCGACCCGGTGCACTTGCCGGTGAGTTTTGTGTCGGACCGTTTTCCGCACATCATTCATCACCAAGAAATCCTGTTCTCCCTACCAACAAAGAAGTAAACTAACAGGTATCAACTACAATCTATGCCAAAATGTATAAGAACTATAATATCTATAGTAAAATCGTTCAAAATTGAAGGAACTCAAACATTTTAAGGGGCACAGAACAATAGTATGTTTCGTAACATACATTTCCATTTTTTTAAATTCAATTTAGCAAACTTTAATTCAGATATGAAATGAGTTAAATCGAAAGAGAAAACTAAACACTACCAGTATTGCTAGAGTATTCAAAACCACCAAACTAAGGAACCGAAAAAGGACATTCCGAAGGAAAAGCAATCGAAAGCCTCTAGAACAGAGAAGCGTGCAAATCTCTTCCTACACCACCACAAGTCGTGGACATTCTGCTCCCTCTCTCTTTCCACTTCACATCAAATTTTCCATTCCCTTCATCTTTCACAATTAAGGGATTCGGTAAGGTTTCTTCGAAGACCTGCAGCATTGGCTTCCGGAGCTGTTCCTCACTGAAACACGACTGAACTAAACGAAGTTCCATCAACAATCGCTCAATCTCAACATCACAAACCACCTTAATTGCACTGATTTGATGCTCCACTTCCACAAACACACAGGTAGAGTTTTAATAAAAATAAATAAATAGTGAAAACTTTATGCTGATCAAGAAATTTGTTATTTGATTTTGCTGTACCTTCGATTTCAAGCTCTTTGAATTGAGGTTACTGTGTTTGGGTTTTAAGTTCCTTCAATTGAATTGATTGTTTGACCATTTTCTTCGCTCTACGCCTTGGAAATTTTACCTTTAATATACTAAAACTAATATAGTAAGAAAAAAGGGATACAAATCTACAATTATAGTTATCAAAATTGAATCGGCAATCCACCCGGTCATATGACCAGGTCACTGGTTCAACCGATGGGTCACTAATTCACCCGGTTGACCCGGTCATAATTTAAAAATATAAAATTATATAAATGAAATTAAAATTACATATTAAACCTTAAAATGCAAGTCTTTACAAACATAATAATAATAATAATAATAATAATAATAATAATAATAATAATAATAATAATAATAATAATAATAATAATAATAATAATAATAATAATAATCAAATGTTAATTTTTAGACAACTAATGATGTAAAAAGAGATAATAAACTAGTTTCTAGTACAAAATACTTTCTTTATTTAAATAAACAAGAGTAAGCAAAAGATAACATAATCGATAATCAAGTCCAAGTGATCTTAAAATCGACATCTATATCTTCATAGAACAAATTTGGAGCTTGATCAACATTTTTCTCACTTTGATTTGCATCTATATCTTCCATAAGAAACACTGCATTATGATGTTATGCAGAACATCTGAAACAGAGAAAGAAGAGTTTGAAGAGAAAGGTACAAGAAACTAGTGAACTGAATTAACTTCATCTTATTATTCCATCAATGAATCAATTCTACACACCTCTTAGAGGGATGCAAGAGCTTTATTTATAACAGAGTTGAAAAAGAGAAAAAGATCAGACATCAGAATAACAAACCCTAACTAACTGTACCAAACTAATTTTGTTATTGACTAACTCTCTTATTTCTTATCCCTTAACATACATCAACAAAAGATTTAGCATTTTTTAAGCAACACAACAAGAAGGTTCAGTAACAAATTCAAATCAAGTCAGTTATCCAGTAACAAATTCTACTTCTAGCAACAACCACATTTATGATAGGTTCAGCATCAAATTCAACTTAACAACAAATTCTACTTCTAGAGTTCTAGCAACAAATTCAGCTATGATAACTATGATAACTTTCAGGCAGCAACAAAAACATAAACTATGATATAACAAATTTCAGCAACACATTCAACTTTCAGCAACAAATTATTTTGGCAACAAAATCAAAGTGCAGTAATGCAGCAACAGAATTGAAACAGAAAGAACAGGGGGAACTCACCAAATCGGGTTGCACGAAGGAATCTCACGGCGAAGGAGAAGCTGATGGCAAGGAAGAAGCTGACGGCAAGGCTCAAAGCAAGAAGACGACAACGAAGACCAGCCCACCGGGATCTGTTGCCTCTGTTACCGGCAATGAAGAGCATGGGGAAGGGAGAGATTGAGACCAGGTGTGAGATAGAGACCGTGAGAAGCAAGAAGATGACCACCACCACCACCCGAGGGACCAAATGCGGTTCCATTTGCTTCTGCCGCCAGTGAAGCGAGTGCAGGGGCATGGGACCGTGACGATGACCAAGGTGAGTGGACGAGGTGAGAGACTGAGAGAGCGACGAGGTGAGGCCGTGAGAGACTGAGAGTGATGACTGTCGAGGTGAGGGGAGAGATGAGAGAGGGACTATTGAGTACTGAGTTCTGACTGCCGAGCTAGAGACGGAGAGAGCACAGAGATTCAAGAGTCTTAGATTTGGCATTTGGGCATAGAGTTTCATCGAAAGGGGAAGGGGAGGAGGGGGTTATGAAACGACGCCGTTTCAGGTATTAAGAAGAAAAAAAAATGACCTGGACCGGGTTAAATTAATCAACTAGGTCATCGGGTTTCACGAAAACCCGTCGGGTCGAACCAGGTCTGTTGCACAATCGGTTCAATGAGTGGCTTGATCTAGTTAGGTGACCGGGTGATCGGATTTTCGGTCGAATCGGCCGAGTCGAGCTGGGTTTGATAACTATGTCTACAATAGACTATAAATAAAGACACAAATATCCTACATAATATAATTTGCAACATTCATATACAGGTCTCCAACATTTATTAAAAGTTTTCACCTATCGTCATTTTAATCTACATTATTATTTAATAGACAAAAAATTACAGTAGATGGATAGCTTTTTGTCATCTCCCAAAGCAATCACTCAATATTTTCTCAGAACATTCTTTATTATTTTTTCTCCATCTTTTGTTATATGTCCATTCCCTTTGTAGCATTTAGTAACATGATACATATATAGAGATATCTTTTAGTCATCACAATATATTTTTAGATGTCCTTTATATCAATGTATATCTCAACTTTCTTTCTTCCTTCTTTCTTTCTCTTTTTATTTCTTTCTCTTTTTTTGCTTAACTCATTTTCTTTCTTGACATCTTTTGATTGTAAACTATTAATTTTTTTTTAATCCAAAATGGGATGAAAGTGATCCCAGAGATTGTGTTTCTTCAACTTCCAACTTTTTCAATGAATAATAATATTCTATGTGATCTGATATATTTTTATTAACAAATTAACATAGACAATAATAAAAGACAGGAATATGGTTAGTTTAACAAGCAGTCATCAATTGTATAGCCATAAAAGAGTCTCATTACATGAATAAAAGACAAATTGAGAATTGTAAACAATCATAAGCAAGACACTTATTACATTGTATTTAATGAAGATGGATTAGTGAACCTAAATGGTAAGCAAAACCGAAGCAAACTAAGGCCTTCATTCTTCCATTTGTCTTTAATTAAATTCAAATGACAAGCAAATTAAGGCCCCAGAATGTTAACTAGTTCATTCTTTTATAAAGCAGCAAGGTTTAATCATACACAAGCAAATTAAGCTTCTATTTGGGAAGAACACATCACAAATATTAAAAAAACTCTCACTGAATTGAATAAAGTTTAATCGCACTGTATTTTCATCTCATAACGAGGCAACCCAGAACTAGTCTAATAAAAAAGATAGATGAACAAAGAAATTTAAAAATTGAACTAATCCATATTCTTAACTGATCAAGTCATCAATATTCAATAATCAATTAATCAAAAATCAAGAGATGCACAGAAAAGTAGAAGAAGAAACACGTCATCAATGTCTATTCCATTAAGCAAATTCTAGTGCCAAAGTTCTATCATTCCAGAAAATGACACAAAACAATCATACAAAATTCAATAGTTTAAAAATAAATAAATTCAATTCACAGAGGAAGAGAAAAAATATTTAGATAAAATAAAACAAGAGACATAAATTTAGGTTCCAAAATGAGAAATGATAAAAATAGAAGATGAAGAAGGAGAACACATACCCAATTTTTGAAGGAAGGAGACGTTCGTTGTAGTGCTGGCAGCATAGTTTGCAGGCAGCGACGGAGGCTGCTAGTGGATAAAACAGCGGCAGTGTGCGTAGAGAAAGCAAAAGGTTAGAGAGAGAGTACAGAGTAGAGAGCACAACAGCAGCAGAGAGAGGAGAGGAGAGCAGATCGGCATCGAGCTCAAAGGTTGCAGCGTCAACAGTAACAACAACGGTGTACAATGAAGAAATTGGAGGGATGCTGGAGAAAGAAGTGGCTGCCGTTCTGGTTTATGACAGAGTGAGAGACTCAGGGACTGTGGAAGAAGAAGATTGGGAATTTGAAAGTAGTGGGTATTGTTGGATAAGCAAAGAGAAAATGGGATGTCTAGTTGTTGGGGTATTTTTTGGGGGGGTTTGTCACTCATGTATTAATTTGAAATTTTTAGATTTTTTATTTTTGTTAATAGTTTATTAGTTTAACAATATTTCTTTATATTTAAAGATAAAACTAAAATTATGATTAAAAATCAAATATTTAAAATTTAAACAATAAAATTTGAGACTAAATTGGAATAATTTAAAATAGCTTAAATATTTTAATAATAAACTATGTCAAAATATGACAAATTAGAGGAGGAGAGATTAAGTGTGACTAACTTACATCCTATATATGTATATTTTATAAAAATATGTTATAGGTGGGTATTAAACCAAGGATCTCTCACTTAGTGCAAAACTCTAGAAATACCCTAGAAAATCCTAAAAAATCCTAAAAAAATCTTAAAAAATCCTAAAAACCCTAAAAAATTATGAAAAATCCTAGAAAACCCTACATAACCCTAAAAAACTTTAGAAAAATACTAGAAAACCCTAGAAAAACCCTAGAAAACAATAGAAAAACCCTAGAAAAATCTAGAAAATCCTAGAAAACCCCTTAAAAATTCTAAAAACCATAAAAAACCCTAGAAAATCCTAAAATCCTAGAAAACACTAGAAAACTTTAGAAAACTCTAGAAAACCCTAGATAAACCAAGAAAACCCTAGAAAACCTTCGAAAATTCTAAAAAACACTAAAAAACCCTAGAAAACCCTAAGAAAATTCTAAAAACCCATAAAAAATTCTAAAAATCCTAGAAAATCCTAGAAAACTCTAAAAAATTCTAAGTACCCTAACAAACCCTAGAAAACCTTAGAAAACCCTAGAAAATCCAAGAAAAATCCTAAAAACCCTAGAAAACCCTAGATAATCCTAGAAAACTCTAGAAAAATCCTAGAAAATCCTAGAAAACCCTAAAAAGTCCTAGAAAAATCCTACAAAACCCTAGAAAACTCTAGATAACTGATGAGCGGATATTTTATACGCTTTTTGGGGGTAATTTCATGTAGTTTTTAATATGTTTTAGTTAGTTTTTAGTATATTTTTATTATTTTTTAGGCAAAATTCATATTTCTGGACTTTACTATGAGTTTGTGTGCTTTTCTGTGATTTAAGGTATTTTCTAGCTGAAATTGAGAGATCTGAGCAAAAATCTGATTCAGGCTGAAAAAGGACTGCTGATGCTGTTGGATTCTGACCTCCCTGCACTCGAAATAGATTTTTTGGAGCTACAGACATCCAATTGACGCACTTCTAATTGCTTTGGAAAGTAGACATCCAGGGCTTTCCAGCAATATATAATAGCCCATACTTTGCTCAAGGATAGACAACGTAAACCGGCGTTGAACGCCAGTTCCATGTTGTAGTTTGGAGTTCAACGCCAGAAACAAGTTACAAGGTGGAGTTGAACGCCCAAAACAAGTTATAACCTGGAGTTCAACTCCAGAAACAGCCCAAGGACGTGGATAGCTCAAAGCTCAGCCCCAGTACACACCAAGTGGGCCCCAGAAGTGGATTTTTGCACTATCTAACTTAGTTTACTCATTCTCTGTAAACCTAGGTTACTAGCTTAGTATTTAAACAACTTTTAGAGGCTTATTCCGCACCTCATGACATTTTATATCTGAACTTTGTGTTTTTCAGCAGCATGAGTCTCTAAACCCCATTGTTGGGGGTGAGGAGCTCTGCAACGTCTCGATGAATTAATGCAATTATTTCTGTTTTCCATTCAAACACGCTTGTTCCTATCCAAGATATTCATTCGCGCCTCATTGTGAAGGAGGTGATGATCCGTGACACTCATCACCTTCCTCAATTCACGAACGTATGCCTGACAAACACCTCCGTTCTACATCAGATTGAATGAGTATCTCTTAGATTCCTTAATTAGAATCTTCGTGGTATAAGCTAGAATTGATGGCGGCATTCATGAGAATCCGGAAAGTCTAAACCTTGTCCGTGGTATTCCGAGTAGGATTCTGGGATTGGATGGCTGTGATGAGCTTCAAACTCGCGAGTGTTGGGCGTGTGACAGACGCAAAAGAATCAACGGATTCTATTCCGACATGATCGAGAACCGACAAATGATTAGCCGTGCTATGACAGAGCATTTGGACCGTTTTCACTGAGAGGATGGGAAGTAGCCATTGACAAAGGTGACGCCCTACATACAGCTTGCCATGGAAAGAGCCCAGCGTGTGTGAAGAGAAAAGCTGAAATAAAGCAGTGGTTCAGAAGACAAAGCATCTCCAAAACTCCAACATATTCTCCATTACTGCAAAACAAGTATTATTTAATTCATGTTTTTTATTTACTGCCAATTAAAATCAAGATTTCTTATTATCTGATATTATATCCTGACTAAGAGTTACAAGGTAACCATAGATTGCTTCAAACCAACAATCTCCGTGGGATTCGACCCTTACTCACGTAAGGTATTACTTGGACGACCCAGTGCACTTGCTAGTAGTTATGCGAAGTTGTGAATAAAAAATAGTAATATTGACATTGACATTGAGATCACAATTTCGTGCACCAAGTTTTTGGCGCCGTTGCCGGGGATTGTTTGAGTTTGAACAACTAACGGTTTATTTTGTTGCTTAG
Organism: Arachis hypogaea; assembly: GCF_003086295.3. Classification (NCBI taxonomy): domain Eukaryota; kingdom Viridiplantae; phylum Streptophyta; class Magnoliopsida; order Fabales; family Fabaceae; genus Arachis; species Arachis hypogaea. The sequence continues at coordinate 547,541 of NC_092047.1, forward strand.
ATTAGGAAAAATTTATCTTTTTGGTTTAGAGTCTTTTATTTTTTTTAAAAATATTTTCAAAATTTTTTTTTTATTTTTAATTATCATATTTTTAAAAATCTTTTCAAAAACTAATTTTATAGCTCAGTTGGCTAGAGCGTTGTGGCTACGTTCTTGATAATTGGGTATTATTTTTTTAAAACTTTTTCAAAAATAATTTTTCTTTGATTAAATCTAGTGTCAATTTTTAAGTTTGGTGTTCTCTTGTTAATTTTTCTTAGTTTTCGAAAATTTTATTGTGATTTTCTAAAAATTTTAAGTTTGGTGTTCTATCTTTACATTCTTATTGTTCTTATAAGTCTTCAAGGTGTTATTGAGTCTTCCTTGTGTTTTGATCTTAAAATTTTTAAGTTTGGTGTTCCTTGGTGTTTTCCCTCCAAAATTTTCGAAAATAAGAAGCATTAGATCTAAAAATTTTAAGTTGTGTGTCTTTTGTGTGTTTTTCTCTTTCATCATAAAATTCAAAAATAAAAAATATCTTTTCTAACTATTTTTTAGCATAAATTTCAAAATTTTTCAAAAAAATTCAGATTTCAAATTTTAAATTTTATCTTATCATATCTTAGTTGTCAAGTTTTTAAAAATCATATCTTTTTCAAATATTTTCTATTAATTGTTTTCTTACAAGTGTCTTCAATTTTAAGACATATCTTTTTTTCAAAAACCACTTTCTCTCTCTCTCTCTTCATTTTTTTCGAAAATCCTAACTTTTTTATATATATTTTATTTTATTCTATTTATTTATTTCGGTTTTCAAAAATTAAATAAATAAATAAATATAAAATAAAATAAAAATTTTTATCTACATCATCTCCCTTTCTCCATCATGGACATAAGTGGAAATGAACAGTCCAGAAGGACTCTGGGGTCATATGCTAACCCCACTACTGCTTCATATGGGAATAGCATCTGTATACCCTCCATTGGAGTCAGTAGCTTTGAGTTGAATCCTCAACTCATTATCATGGTGCAGCAAAGTTGCCAGTATTCCGGTCTTCCACAGGAAGAACCTACAGAGTTTTTGGCACAGTTTTTACAACTTGCTGACACAGTACATGATAAGGAAGTAGATCAGGATGTCTACAGATTATTACTGTTTCCATTTGCTGTAAAAGACCAAGCTAAGAGGTGGTTAAATAACCAACCTAAAGCTAGCATAAAGACATGGAAACAGCTGTCAGAAAAATTTCTGAATCACTTCTTCCCTCCTAAGAGGATGACACAGCTAAGGCTGGACATCCAAGGCTTCAAACAAGGAGATAGTGAATCTCTCTATGATGCCTGGGAGATATACAGAGAGATGCTAAGGAAATGCCCCTCTGAAATGTTTTCAGAGTGGGTGCAGTTAGACATCTTCTACTATGGGCTTACAGAAAGAGCTCAAATTTCTCTAGACCACTCAGCTGGTGGATCTATACACATGAGAAAGACAATTGAAGAGGCCCAAGAGCTCATTGATACAGTTGCCAAGAATCAGCATCTTTACTTAAGACATGAGCATTCCATGAAAGAAGAGACTAACACTGCAACTGCTGAACTAAGTCCTGCAGAACAAGTTACTGAATTCAATCAGCAATTAGACTTTCTAACAAGCCAGCTAGCCGAATTCAAGGAGATGTTACAAGACACAAGAATTGCTAATATAAATATGGAAGCACAGCTGAAGCAGACAAAACAGCAGCTATCAAAACAAATAACAGAAGAATGCCAAGCAGTTCAACTAAGAAGTGGGAAAACATTGAATACCTCACTTCCAAACAGCAGGAAACCAAGGAATGCACAAATTGCAACCCAAAATCCCTCTGAGGACAGTAAGAGCCCAGAGAGGAATTCTGGCGTTCAAATGCCAGAAAAGGGTGAAGAACTGGCGTTGAACGCCCAACCCATGCTAAGTTCTGGCGTTCAAACGCCAGAAACAAGCAAGGACTTGGCGTTGAACGCCCAATGGAAGCTCAGTTCTGGCGTTCAAATGCCAGAAACAAGCAAGGAGCTGGCATTCAACGCCAATCCAGCTTCCAACTCTGGCATTCAAACGCCAGTAAGGGATCAGGCACATACAAGTGCTGATAACAATCCCTCTAAAAAGGCTCCCCCAACCACTGCTGTAGGAAATAAATCTGCAGCAACTAAGGTTGAGGAATACAAAGCCAAGATGCCTGATCCTCAGAAACTCCGCCAAGCGGAACAGGATAAGCAATTTGCTCGCTTTGTAGACTATCTCAGGACTCTTGAAATCAAGATCCCGTTTGCAGAAGCACTTGAGCAAATACCCTCTTATGCTAAGTTCATGAAAGAGATCTTAAGTCATAAGAAGGATTGGAGAGAAACAGAAAAAGTTTATCTCACTGAAGAATGCAGTGCAGTCATTCTGAAAAGCTTACCAGAGAAGCTTAAGGATCCTGGAAGCTTTATGATACCGTGCACATTAGAGGGTGCTTGTACCAAGACATCTTTATGTGATCTTGGGGCAAGTATCAATCTAGTGCCTGCATCCACTATCAGAAAGCTTGGGTTGGCTGAAGAAGTCAAATCAACCAGGATCTGTCTTCAACTTGCTGATGGCTCCATTAAATACCCATCAGGCGTGATTGAAGATGTAATTGTCACAGTTGGGCCATTTTCATTTCCCACTGACTTTGTGGTGTTGGAGATGGAGGAGCACAAGAGTGCAACTCTCATCCTAGGAAGACCGTTCCTAGCAACTGGAAGAACCCTCATTGATGTCGAAAAAGGGGAAGTGACCTTGAGAGTCAATGAGGATGAGTTCAAGCTGAATGCTGTTGAAGTAATGAAGCATCCAGACACACCAGATGACTGTATGCGCGTTGATGTTATTGACTCCCTGGTACAGGAGATTAATATGGCTGAGAGTCTCGAGTCAGAGCTGGAGAATATCTTTAAAGATGTTCAGCCTGATTTGGAAGAACCAGAGGGAATAATAGAACCTCTGAAAATTCCTCAAGGAGAGGAGAAACCTCCTAGACCCGAGCTCAAGCCATTACCACCATCCCTGAAATATGCATTTCTGGGAGAGGGTGACACTTTTCCTGTAATCATAAGCTCTGCTTTAAAGCCACATGAAGAGGAAGCACTAATTAAGGTGCTAAGGACACACAAGACAGCTCTTGGGTGGTCCATAAGTGATCTTAAGGGCATTAGCCCAGCCAGATGCATGCACAAGATCCTATTGGAGGATAATGCTAAGCCAGTGGTTCAACCACAAAGGCGGCTAAATCCAGCCATGAAGGAAGTGGTGCAGAAGGAGGTCACTAAGTTACTAGAGGCTGGGATTATTTATCCTATTTCTGATAGCCCCTGGGTAAGCCCTGTCCAAGTCGTCCCTAAGAAGGGAGGCATGACAGTGGTTCATAATGAAAGGAATGAACTGGTTCCTACAAGAACAGTTACAGGGTGGCGCATGTGTATTGACTACAAAAGACTCAATACAGCCACCAGGAAGGATCGTTTTCCTTTACCTTTCATAGACCAGATGCTAGAAAGACTAGCAGGTCATGATTACTATTGCTTTTTGGATGGCTATTCAGGTAACAACCAGATTGCAGTAGATCCCCAGGATCAAGAGAAAACAACATTCACATGTCCATCTGGAGTATTTGCATACAGAAGGATGCCATTTGGTCTGTGTAATGCACCTGCAACTTTTCAAAGATGCATGCTCTCTATTTTCTCTGATATGGTGGAAAAGTTTCTGGAAGTCTTCATGGACGACTTCTCAGTATTCGGAGATTCATTCAGCTCCTGTCTTGACCATCTAGCACTTGTTCTGAAAAGGTGCCAAGAGACTAACCTGGTTTTAAATTGGGAAAAATGTCACTTTATGGTGACTGAAGGAATTGTCCTTGGGCATAAAATTTCGAACAAGGGGATAGAGGTGGATCAAGCTAAGGTAGAGGTAATTGAAAAATTACCACCTCCTACCAATGTTAAAGCAATCAGAAGCTTTCTGGGGCATGCAGAATTTTACAGGAGGTTTATAAAGGATTTTTCAAAAATTGCAAAACCTTTGAGTAATCTGCTAGCTGCTGACACGCCATTTATCTTTGATAAGGAGTGTCTGCAAGCGTTTGAGACTTTGAAAGCTAAGTTGGTCACAGCACCAGTCATCTCTGCACCAGACTGGACATTGCCATTTGAGCTGATGTGTGATGCCAGTGACCATGCCATTGGTGCAGTGTTGGGACAAAGGCATGACAAGCTCCTGCACATCATTTACTATGCCAGCCGTGTTTTAAATGACGCACAGAAGAACAACACAACCACAGAAAAAGAGTTACTTGCAATGGTTTACACCATTGACAAGTTTAGATCTTATTTAGTAGGATCAAAAGTGATTGTGTACACTGATCATGCTGCTCTTAAATATCTACTCACAAAGCAGGATTCAAAACCCAGACTTATAAGATGGGTGTTGCTTCTGCAAGAGTTTGATATAGAAATAAGAGACAGAAAGGGGACAGAGAATCAAGTGGCAGATCACCTGTCCCGGATAGAACCAGTGGAAGGGGCGTCCCTCCCTCTCACTGAGATCTCTGAAAATTTTCCGGATGAGCAACTTTTTGCCATTCAGGAAGCACCATGGTTTGCAGATATAGCAAACTATAAAGCTGTGAGATTCATACCCAAAGAGTACAGTAGGCAGCAATCGAAGAAATTAATTTCGGATGCAAAGTACTACTTGTGGGATGAACCATATCTTTTCAAAATATGTGCAGACGGAATAATCCGTAGATGTGTGCCTAAGGAAGAAGCGCAGAAGATCCTATGGCACTGCCATGGATCACAGTATGGAGGACATTTTGGAAGTGAGCGTACAGCCATAAAAGTCCTCCAATGTGGCTTCTATTGGCCTACTCTCTACAGAGACTCCCGAGAGTTTGTACGTAATTGTGACAGTTGCCAAAGGTCTGGCAATCTGCCTCACGGTTATGCCATGCCTCAACATAGGATCTTGGAGATTGAGTTGTTTGATGTATGGGGTATTGACTTCATAGGGCCTTTCCCACCATCATACTCAAACACTTATATTCTGGTGGCAGTGGATTATGTATCCAAATGGGTGGAGGCCATTGCAACACCCACTAATGATACTAAGACAGTGCTGAAGTTCCTCCAGAAATATATCTTCAGCAGGTTTGGTGTCCCTAGAGTACTAATCAGTGATGGGGGCACTCATTTCTGCAACAAACAGCTTTACTCTGCTATGGTTCGATATGGAATCACCCACAAGGTGGCCACTCCATATCATCCACAGACAAATGGGCAAGCTGAAGTCTCTAACAGAGAACTTAAAAGAATCCTGGAACGGACTGTGATTAACCGTAGAAAGGATTGGGCAAGAAGCTTGGATGATGCTCTGTGGGCATACAAGACAGCATTCAAGACTCCTATAGGGACCTCTCCATACCAGCTTGTGTATGGAAAAGCCTGTCACTTGCCAGTGGAACTGGAACATAAGGCCTACTGGGCAACCAGATTCCTAAACCTTGATGCCAAGTTAGCTGGAGAAAAGAGATTGCTCCAGTTAAATGAGCTAGAGGAATTCAGACTCAATGCTTTCAAAAATGCAAAAATCTACAAAGAGAAAGCAAAAAGATGGCATGACAAGAAATTGTCACCCAGAGTCTTTGAGCCAAGGCAGAAAGTTCTGCTATTCAATTCTAGGCTCAGATTATTCCCCGGGAAATTAAAGTCCCGGTGGAGAGGACCATATGTGATTACAGGTGTGTCACCATATGGATATGTAGAGCTTCATGATAGTGACTCTGACAAGAAGTTCATTGTTAATGGACAAAGGGTCAAGCATTATCTTGAAGGTAATGTTGAGCAAGAATGCTCAAGACTGAGACTTGATTAAAGCTCAGTGTTAGTCCATCTAAAGACAGTAAAGAAGCGCTTGCTGGGAGGCAACCCAGCCACTAACATAGTTTCTTTTGTGCTATTTGGATTATAGAGTAGGAGTTAACATGAAGTATCTTCAAGGTAAAGAATCAATTGCATAAATTCACAGAGTTACAGGAGGATTCAGAGCATAAAATAGCAAAAGGGAGCTCACTGGCAAGAAAATGCCAGTAAATGCTGTTTTGGGCGTTAAACGCCCAAAAAAAGCATCTACTAGGCGTTCAACGCCAGAAATGATAGCCATCTGGGCGTTAAACACTAGAAAGAAGCTCTTTCTGGGCGTTTAACGCCAGATTTGCAGTATCCTGGGCGTTCAGAAAAATGCCCAGTGACAAAGGAGTTTCTGGCGTTCAACGCCAGCTGGAAGCATCAGCTGGGCGTTGAACGCCCAAACCAAGCAGCAACTGGGCGTTAAACGCCCAAAACATGCAGCGTTTGGGCGTTTAATGCCAGGATTATGGAGAGGAGGTATTTTTGTTCCCAACTTGATTTTTTTCAAATTTTCATGTTTCCAACCATATTTTCTTGCATAAACATGTTACAAACCCTCATCTTTTAACTTCAATTTCAAAAATTTTTAATCCTAAACATATTTCTTGATTTTTCTTTAATTTCTTTTCAAATTTTTTCCAAAACTCATCTATCTTTTTTACTTCTTTTCAAATCCTTTAATTTCTTCTCATATCTTTTTTTTTAACTAATCATATCTTTTGAATTTTGAAATTGCCTCTCCCTCTATTCCTCTCTTTTCCTTTCTTTTGCTTGGGGACAAGCAAACCTCTAAGTTTGGTGTAATTTGCCATGATCACTGAGCTAAAACTCATCAAGATCATGGCACCTAAGGGAACAGGAAGAGCAAGGATGTGAACTAAAAGAACTGGAGCGTCAGAAGCTCTCTCTTGAAGGACCAAACACCCCACAGGCTAAAGGAGCATCCACCTCCCAAAGCACAGGTTGTTGAGTTCTAATCTTAGCCTTAACTCTGTGATAATTGTTCTTATTAGGAGTTTACCTTAGAAGTTATACATGAGTAGTAGTAATTAGTATTTTTAGTCTTGATTTTATCTCCAAAGAAGCTATAAATTATTTTTCTCATCATCATTAAACATAAATAAAATAGTAGATTTTTAGAATAAGGAGGCAATATTTTTTTCGAGTTTTTAAGAAGAAAAATTCAAATTATTTATATGTGGTGGCAACACTCTTTGTCTTCTGAATGAATGATTGAACAGTGCATATTTTTTATATTGAATTTTATGAATGTTAAAATTGTTGGCTCTTGAAAGAATGATGAACAAGAGAAATGTTATTGATAATCTGGAAAATCATAAAATTGATTCTTGAAGCAAGAAAAAGCAGTGAATAAAAAGCTTGCAGAAAAAAAAATAGAAAGAAAAAGAAAAAGCAAGCAGAAAAAGCCAATAGCTCTTTAAACCAAGAGGCAAGAGCAAAAAGCCAATAGCCCTTAAAACCAAAAGGCAAGGGTAAAAAGGATCCAAGGCTTTGAGAATCAGTGGATAGGAGGGCCAAAGGAATAAAATCCTGGTCTAAGCGGCTAAATCAAGCTATCCCTAACCATGTGCTTGTGGCATGCAGGTCCAAGTGAAAAGCTTGAGACTGAGTGGTTAAAGTTGTGATCCAAAGAAAAATAAGAGTGTGCTTAAGAACCCTGGACACCTCTAACTGGGGACTCTAGCAAAGCTGAGTCACAATCTGAAAAGGTTCACCCAGTTATGTGTCTGTGGCATTTATGTATCCGGTGGTAATACTGGAAAACAAAGTGCTTAGGGCCACGGCCAAGACTCATAAAAGTAGCTGGGTTCAAGAATCAACATACTTAACTAGGAGAATCAATAACACTATCTGAATTCTAAGTTCCTATAGATGCCAATCATTCTAAAATTCAAAGGATAAAGTGAGATGCCAAAACTGTTCAGAAGCAAAAAGCTACTAGTCCCGCTCATCTAATTTGAATTTAAGCTTCATACATAGACTCTGAGATGATTTTGCCTTTCGATCTTCTTTCTATCCTATTTTATTTATCTAGTTGCTTGAGGACAAGCAACAGTTTAAGTTTGGTGTTGTGATGAGCGGATATTTTATACGCTTTTTGGGGGTAATTTCATGTAGTTTTTAATATATTTTAGTTAGTTTTTAGTATATTTTTATTAGTTTTTAGGCAAAATTCATATTTCTAGACTTTACTATGAGTTTGTGTGCTTTTCTGTGATTTCAGGTATTTTCTGGCTGAAATTGAGGGATCTGAGCAAAAATCTAATTCAGGCTGAAAAAGGACTGCTGATGCTGTTAGATTCTGACCTCCCTGCACTCGAAATAGATTTTTTGGAGCTACAAGAGTCCAATTGACGCGCTTCCAATTGCGTTGGAAAGTCGACATCCAGGGCTTTCCAGCAATATATAATAGTTCATACTTTGCTCAAAGATAGATGACATAAACTGGCGTTGAACGCTAGTTCCATGTTGCAGTTTGGAGTTCAACGCCAGAAACAAGTTACAAGGTGGAGTTGAACGCCCAAAACAAGTTATAACCTGGAGTTCAACTCTAAAAACAGCCCAAGGACGTGGATAGCTCAAAGCTCAGCCCCAGTACACACCAAGTGGGCCCCAGAAGTGGATTTTTGCACTATCTAACTTAGTTTACTCATTCTCTGTAAACCTAGGTTACTAGCTTAGTATTTAAACAACTTTTAGAGGCTTATTCCGCACCTCATGACATTTTAGATCTGAACTTTGTGTTTTTCAGCAGCATGAGTCTCTAAACCCCATTGTTGGGGGTGAGGAGCTCTGCAACGTCTCGATGAATTAATGCAATTATTTCTGTTTTCCATTCAAACACGCTTGTTCCTATCCAAGATATTCATTCGCGCCTCATTGTGAAGGAGGTGATGATCCGTGACACTCATCACCTTCCTCAATTCACGAACGTATGCCTGACAAACACCTCCGTTCTACATCAGATTGAATGAGTATCTCTTAGATTCCTTAATTAGAATCTTCGTGGTATAAGCTAGAATTGATGGCGGCATTCATGAGAATCCGGAAAGTCTAAACCTTGTCCGTGGTATTCCGAGTAGGATTCTGGGATTGGATGGCTGTGATGAGCTTCAAACTCGCGAGTGTTGGGCGTGTGACAGACGCAAAAGAATCAACGGATTCTATTCCGACATGATCGAGAACCGACAAATGATTAGCCGTGCTGTGACAGAGCATTTGGACCGTTTTCACTGAGAGGATGGGAAGTAGCCATTGACAAAGGTGACGCCCTACATACAGCTTGCCATGGAAAGAGCCCAGCGTGTGTGAAGAGAAAAGCTGAAATAAAGCAGTGGTTCAGAAGACAAAGCATCTCCAAAACTCCAACATATTCTCCATTACTGCAAAACAAGTATTATTTAATTCATGCTTTTTATTTACTGCCAATTAAAATCAAGATTTCTTATTATCTGATATTATATCCTGACTAAGAGTTACAAGGTAACCATAGATTGCTTCAAACCAACAATCTCCGTGGGATTCGACCCTTACTCACGTAAGGTATTACTTGGACGACCCAGTGCACTTGCTGGTAGTTGTGCGAAGTTGTGAATAAAAAATAGTAATATTGACATTGACATTGAGATCACAATTTCGTGCACCAATAACCCTAGAAAACTTTAGAAAAATCCTAGCAAATCCTAGAAAACTCTAGAAAAACCCTAGACAACAATAGAAAAATCCTAGAAAATCCTAGAAAAATCTAGAAAATCCTCGAAAAACGCTAAAAAAATCCTAAATACCATAAAAAAAACTCCTAAAAAATCCTAGAAAACCATGAAAAACTCCAGAAAAACCTTGAAAACCTTAGAAAATCCTAGAAAAACCCTAAAAAATCCTAGATAATCCAAGAAAATCCTTGAAAACCCTAGATAACACTAAAAAACCCTAGAAAAACCATAGAAAATCCTAAAATACACTAAAGAACACTAGAAAACTCTAAAAAACCATAGAAAATACTAAAAACCTTAGAAAATCCTAAAAATCTTAGAAAACCCTAAAAACACTAAAAAAACCCTAAAAAAACCTAAGTACCCAAACAAACCCGAAAAAATACCAGAAAACTCAAAAACACCCTAGAAAATCCTAGATAACCCTAGAAAATCTAAGAAAAACCCTAAAAATCCTAGAAAACCCTAGATAACACTAGAAAACCCTAGAAAAACCTTAAAAAACCCCAGAAAAATCCTAGAAAATCCTAAAAAAATCTTAGAAAATTCTAAAAACCCTAGAAAACTCTAGAAGATCCTAGAAAATGCTAGAAGATCCTAGAAAATCCTAGAAAAAGCCTAGGAAACCCTAGGAAACTCTAGAAAATCCTAAAAAACACTAAAAAAACCTAAGAAAACCTTAAAACCCTAAAAAACTCTAGAAAACCCTAGAAAATCATAGATAACCCTAGAAAACCCGAGAAAAGCCCTAGAAAATCCTAGAAAAACCTATAAAACCCTAAAAACCCTAGAAAACCCTAAAACTTCTAGAAAATCTTAGATAACCCTAGAAAACTCTAGAAAAAACTACTAAACCCTAAAAAATCCTAGAAAACCTTAGATAACCCTAAAAAAACCTAAGAAAAACCTAAAAAACCCTAGAAAATCCTAAAAGCCCCTAGAAATTCCTAAAAAACCCTAGAAAATTCTAAAAAACCGTAGAAAACCCTAGATAACCCTAGAAAACTTTAGAAAAACCCTAAAAAATGCTAGAAAATACTAGAAAAATCCTAGAAAATCCTAGAAAACTCTAGAAAAAATAGAAAAACCCTAAAAACGATAAAAATTCCTAGAAAATCCTAAAACCCCTAGAAAACCGTAGAAAAAACCTAGAGAACCCTAGAAAACCCTAGAAAATCCTAAAAAAACCCTAAAAAATCTTAGATAACCCTAGAAAATCATAGAAAACCCTAGATAACCCTAGAAAACCCTAAAAATCCTAGAAAATCCTAAAAAATCCTCGATAATACTAGGAAACCCTAGAAAAACCTAGAAAACCCTAAATAACCTTAGAAAACCTAGAAAATCCTAAAAATCCTAGAAAACCCTAAAAAAACCTAGAAAAACCCTAGAAAACCTAAAAAAAATCTTGGAAAAGATTAGAAAAATCCTAAAAAATACTAGAAAAAACTAGAAAATCCTAGAAAATCTTAAAAACCTTAGAAAACCCTAAAAAAAACCTTGAAAACCCTAGAGAAAACCTAGAAAGCCCTAGAAAATCTTAGAGAACCCTAGAAAACCCTAAATAACCCTAGAAAATCCTAGAAAACTCTAGAAAAATCCTAGAAAACCCTAAAAAATCCTAGAAAACCCTAGAAAATCCTTGATAAACCTAGAAAAGCCTAGAAAAGCCCTAGAAAATCCTAAATAACCCTAGAAAACCCAAGAAAAACCTAGAAAATCTGAAAGAATCTTAAAAACCCTAGAAAACCCTAGAAAATCTTAGAAAACCCTAAAAATCCGTAGAAAAACCATAGATAATCCTAAAAAAGCCTAAAAAATCCAAGAAATCTCTAGAAAACACTAAAAAATCCTAGAAAACCCTAGATAATCCTAGAAAACCCAAGAAAATCCTAAAAAACCCTAGAAAAACTCCTAGAAAACCTTAAAAAATCCTAGAAAATCCTATATAATCCTAGAAAATCCTAGAAAAAACCTAGAAAATTCTAGAAAACCTTGGAAAAACCTTAGAAAATCCTAAAAAAGCCTTAGAAAATCCTTAAAAAATCTTAGAAAATCCTAGAAAACCCTAGATAACCCTAGAAAATCCTTGAAAACCCTAGAAAAACCTATAAAACCCTAGAAAACCCTAAAAAACTCTAGAAAAACCTAATATATCCTAAGAAACTATAGAAAATTCTAAAAATTCTAGAAAACCCTAAAACCCCAAGAAAATCCTAGATAACCCTAGAAAAACCTAGAAAATCCTAGAAAACTCTAAAAAATCCTAGAAAATCTTAGATAACCCTAGAAAACCCTAAAAAATCTTAGAAAATTCTAAAAAATCCTGAAAAACCCTAGAAAATCCTAAAATACCCTAGAAAACCCTAGATAACCCTAGAAAAATTTAGAAAAACCCTAGAAAATCCTAGAAAACACTAAAAAAATCCTAAATAAACACTAGAAAATAATAGAAAAACCCTAGAAAATCCTAGAAAAATCTAGAAAATCCTAGAAAATCCTAAAAATCCTAAAAACTATAAAAAACCATAGAAACCCAAAAAATCTTAAAAAACACTAGAAAACCCTAGAAAAAACCTAGCAAACCCTAGATAACCCTAGGAAAACCCTAAAAACCCTAGAAAACCCTTGATAACCCTAGAAAACCCTTGGATTTCGGTCACCATCAACCACGTTCACGTCAATGCCTAGAAGAATTCCATCGGAGGGTTATTCCCTTCAACAAATAGGGACGATGCCGAGACTTCAGGTTCTGTCCCTTTCAACAAATAACTTTTTAGGTTCGGTCCCTACTTCGTTGTTGTGCGATTCTTTGTCCATTCAAATTGTTAAGCTTGTCTTTAATTTTCTCACGGGAGTTTTCGAGCTGCAAAGTACAAAGAACTACATTAACTTGGGTTGAAGTGAGTCTCTGAATTGGAGCAACTTGGTGGGTTGTTGTTGTTATTCTTGTTCTTGATTATGAAGGTTATAATCTTCTGCCATTTTTATTTTTTTGAATAAGTTTATTGAGATTTTTCGATTTCTTTTCTTTATTCTGTTTAGAAATAAGATTAAGGGGAAGATATGATGATAATAGTGGTGGTAGTGGTAAGGGGTTTGGTGATGGGGTATTTGGAAGAGAGAGAAAATACTAGTTTGGAAATGATGAAAGTGAATATATTTTGAAGGGTAAAATTGAAAAAAAAAATAGTGTTGACAATAGTTTGATCAGAAAATTTGAGAATAAGGATAAAATTGATGCAAATCGAAAAAATTAAAGATAAAATTGAAACAAATTAAAACTTAAGAATATTTTTAAAATTTTTAACAAATTTCAAGAACAAAAAATATACTTTACCTTAAAAATTATACATCTTCAATCCTTGTTTTTAGTCTGTATCTTCAACCTTCTTCCCCCATTTACCCCCAAGTTGCAATGGTAATAAACTAGGCCAATTCTTGCATAAACTTCTTTTGTTATTCTAAAAAGAACCACATCATTGTATTTTACCATGTGGTTTTGTTTTGTACATAGATTGTAGGAGCATGCATTTTACAACTCAAAATTCATGCCAACGATACCCTTTTTTTTTCTAAAAGTTAAAATAATCATCGAATACTAATAAAACTAGTGGTTCAATTTGTCAATATGTTTTTCTTCCTTCTTGAGATTCAACACGTATTGTATACTAACAAAATCACGATGGTAAATAATAAATATGCGCAATTTGGAAATTTAAGACTGAATTTTTATACAAAGGTTTTGCCGAATGAATTGATGAAAGAAAATTAAAACGAGCAGACTCAATGATGTAAATAAAAGCCCAAACTCTATGAAATGCTGTAGTTACAATGGGCTAAAGCCCAATCTAATAAAAGCCCGTTATCAATAATTACTGTCCATGCATGATGCATGGTGGATAGAGCTGTTTGGTTTAGGTAGTCGGGAAGAAGAGAACAAGGCAACCAGCATCATTAGCAATTTGCAGCATTGCCAAATGGCAATGGCAATGGCCATGACCTCATCCTTAATGTTATCAACAACTTGTTCTTTCAGTTTCCCTTCTATCACTATATGCATTTCCTCTTACAACCCTAACCCTTCTAGAAGACTAGCTCTCTTTCACCTTCTTTCTGGTCCTTTTGGTAATTAACCTCCATTCACATCAGCTTTATTATTATTCATTTGATACTTAGAGTTAATTAATTATATTATCACTCTGTTTACATTAACAAAATTGTTATGGCAATTTGTTCAGCTATTCCACAGTTCCAATATCTGTTATTTGGTGTAAAAGGTTCAGAATTATTTAGAGTAGCAGAGGCTAATACAGCAGAGAATCTAATTCAACCAGAGCAAAACTTGTTTGAATGGGTCAAAAATGACAATAGAAGATTCTTACATGTTATGTACCGTGTTGGGGAATTGGATAAGACTATAAAGTATGCTACCTATGATGCTTCAGTTGCCCTAAATTAATGCAATTATTATACTATATTCTTGAATCTTGATTACATTTTTGGAATGTGTATATATATTTAGGTTTTACACTAAGTGCCTTGGCATGAAGCTATTGAGAAAACGTGATATACCTGAAGAAAGATACACAAATCCTTTTCTTAGATATGGCCCTGAAGATTCCAATTTTACAGTTGAGCTTACCTACAGTGAGTTTAGATGTGCAAGATACAAACTTTTGTTTAGCATAAAATAATTTGTGCTTCTCATGTTTCTTGTTTTTATTTCTTGATCATTGCAGATTATGGAGTGGACAAGTATGACATTGGAAATGGTTTGGTCATTTGGGTGTTGTAGTTGAAGATGTAAGCTCCTATTATAGAACAATTAGAAAACAAAGCATGATTGTTGATATTGTAGAACTAAGCAACATCAACTTAAAACTCAAATAGAGTCTCCAATTGAACACATTGGTGCATTAAGAACCAATTTATATTTTTCATGAACATTAGTTACCAGCTTATCTAATATCACCAGCCAATTAATCAATGTGTGTTGTTATCTTCAAACTATGAAATTCTCACAGGAAGTTAAAAACTAAATGGTTTTTTTTAAGAGTGGTTTTTGGTACATTTCCTTTTATTGATGCTCAATTTTCATGTATGCTACATGTCTCTATCAAATTTCTGACTTAAATTATGATGATTATTGTCCTTAGTCCAATTTCTAGGCTGCCAAGGCAGTTGATCTGATAAAAGCAAAAGGTGGAAAGGTTATCAAGGAACCAGGGCCTGTCAAAGGTGGCAGCACAGTAACTTCTTTCATCCAAGATCCTGATGGTTATGAATTTGAGCTCTTGGAAAGAGGACTTACTTCCGAACCCCTATGCTAAGTGTCACTTCGTGTAGGTGATCTTGACCGTGCCATAGTCTTCTATTAGAAAGTGAGTGTTTTCTACTCCTGTTAGGATGAAAATGTGAAAGGTTCTTTCATAAAGTGAATTCCATCTTTCTTTCATGTATTAATATTTTTCCTTGCTTTTATGGATTTCTAAAGGCTATTGGCATGCAACTTCTGCATAGGAAAGACAATCCTGAGCACAAGGTAAACTTATGCTGGTGGTAATTATTAATATCATGCGCAAGTTGGCTTGTTTGGTTTCTGTTTTCATTTTCAGTAACCTTTGCTTATTAGATTTTGTGAAGAAAAAAAGTAAAAACAAAAAATATGATTTTATCGATTTTTAGCTATCAATTGTCATTGATTCTAATTGGTTTACAGAATACAGTTGCCACAATGGGGTATGGTCCTGAAGATAAGAACACTGTTCTAGAACTTACATATATCTACGGAATCACTAATTATGACAAAGGAAATGGCTGTGGACAGGTAGATACTATTTATTATCCATTTTTGAAAGTGGTTTTATTGATTTTTGTGTTGTTCTCCATGTCTATTTTCTATATTTTACTATTAGAATGCAACTCATTTATGTGTTTGCACAGATTGCAATAGGCACAAATAATGTGTATAAGAGTGCAGAAGCAATCAAACTGTGTGGAGGCAAGATTATCTGTGAACCTGGGCCGCTACCAGGTATCAACACCAAGATAGCAGTTTGCTTGGACCCTGATGGTTGGAAATTGGTATGTATAACCTTTCCATCTATTTGATTATATGGGATTTATTATGTGCTTCTTCTAAGACTTCAACCAGGTCAACTATGTTGATGAATTCATGGGTGGTTTGTGTATGATATGTAATTAGAGAGGAATGAATCATATGTGAAATAACGTGAGAAATACTAGGCAAATATATTTTGTTTTAAACACCATGCCGACTCACACTATCCACGGTTGAACGGGGTGAGTCGGATGACTTGCGATGCAAGATATGTACACCTAACATAACTCAAAATACTATTTACACTACTGCTTTTTCTCTATACCTATTGATACGCGAAAAAAAATTAAGAATTCTCACATAATTACTACCGGCAAGTATACCGGGTCGCATCAAGTAATAAAACTCACTTAGAGTGAGGTCGATCCCACGAGGATTAATGGATTAAGCAATCGATAGTTAATTGATTATTCTAGTTAGACAAGCACAATTGGGATGATAAACAACAAGGAATGTAAATGACAGGAAATTAAATAAAAACAATAAAATGCAAGGAAAGTAAATGACAAGAAACTAAAGTGCTGAAAATTAAAGTGCAAGAATGTAAATTGCAAGAAAATAAAATGCTAGAAAGTAAATGACAGAAAGTAAAGATGGAAAACACAAGGGATTGGAGATGTTGATTCCTCATGAATCAATGGGTCTCACTCCTTCTCAATCATGTAAGATAGATCCATGGCAGATTATGAGTAATTAAATCCCAATCTCTTGGTGATTTAATTTCTCTTAACATAATCAATTGCCACTCTCGTGATCTAATTGGTCATGAGAAGAGGTGAAGTTCAATTTCTAATCCAAAAGCCACACAACCCTCAAGACCTCAATTCAAAGTGGTTACATCTCACATACCAACCAAGAATGTATTGATCAAGAGGATTATGAGAGAAGAGCCTCAATCTGAATTCCATGATCCCTTTCTCAAGGCTCACATGTAATTCAAGTAGATCCTATCTCCCTCTCGATAGTAATTGGATCTATGAAGCACAAAGACTCTCTCTTAGATAAACAAACATGATTTCTAATCTCATACTACATAAATCCAAAGACACCAATATTAGAGTGGTTACATGTCACATACCAACTCTAAATCAAGAATCAACTTCATTAAGCCAAGAGAGTTCAAACAGAACCTTATGATCCCTTTCTCGAGGCTAACATTAAGGTTCTAATAGATCCAAGGATCTTTGAAGAACAAAACTCTCTTGCAAGGATTCTAGTAGATATCCAAGTATGAAAATAGAATGAAGAAGAGAAGAAGAGATAAACATTAATTCAATCAAAATTGAAACAGAGCTCCTTTCCCAAATGCAAAGGGAATTAAGTGGTCATTGCTCTCAAATAAAAATCAAATTGCATGAAATTAAAGTGCAAAAAATTAAAGATGAAGATTAAGAATTCAAAACTGAAAATTAAAGAATTCATAAATGAGAATTACAAACTAAGGAAGAAAGAAGAGAAAAGGGAGAAGAGTGTGTGAGGGGAGGGGTCCAAAGACCCACTCCCAATGAAGTGTGCCAATGAAGTGTGTGTGTGTGATCTCCTTCCGTATTCAGCCCTTCAATTCTATGAAACTAAGGCCTTTATATAGGCTTTCCTAATTTACAAATTGAAATGAAATTAAAAGTAAATTACAATCAAATAAAAATTAACTATTCTAGATAATTCTTGTGGCCTTGATTGGTTGAGATTTATGGGCTTTGTTCCTGTTGGATTCATAGCTCCTGAATGGAGTTGCTGGCCTTTGAGGAAAACAGAGAAAACAGAAAGAACAGAGAGCTTGTTCACATCAATTATGGCCCATTGAGCACGTTGTTGGCAAACACGCCTATGCAACAGCAAGTTAGCAACGTGCATGTAGTTTTCCTGGGCTGGGGGTTTGGTGATGGGCGTTGCTGGCCCAAGTTATTGCCAAACATGTGACTCTCTTCTTCTTGAACTCAGCTTTTGATGCTTAAAGTTGCCTATGGTTTGAGCTTCAATTTCATGCTTCACTATAGACTATTATACATCGTTGGAAAGCTCTGAATTTCAGCTTTCCAATGCAACTAGAAGCATCTCAATTGGATCTCTGTAGATTAGGTTATACTTCATTGAAAGTGACAAGGTAAGGCTGCCAGGGTTGCCGGCGTTTTTGACAAACACGCATTCACATTCTCAAGTTGGCAACGTGGGTTACCTTCTAAGGCTGCTAAGCTTCGCAGGCATTGCTAGCAAACACGCCTTCACCTTCCTCAAGTTGGCAACGTGGGTTATGCCTCCCAGAGAGCCAAATTTTAGCAAGGGCGTTGCCAACTTGGATTCCAAGTTGCCAACGTGTTTAGTTTCTGAGGTTCCAAATGAAGCCAGCTTTTGAAGCTTCAAAAGTATATCAAACCCATCCTATGATATATCGTTGGAAAGCTCTGGATGTCTACTTTCTAATGCCATTAAGAGTGCATCATTTTAAGCTCTAGAGTTCAAGATATACTCCATGGAAGATGAAGAGATCAGCTGGCCTTACTACAGGTTGATACCATGTTCATCTATGCACTTTCGGGCCAAGTTTCTCCCTCAAATTTAGTGTCCATCATATAGTGCTATATATGCATAGAAATCTCTCGATTCCTACTTTCCAATGCCACTAGAATCACCTCATTTGGAGTTTTGTAGCTTAAGTTATTCTCATTTAAAGGAAGAAAGGTCATGCTATCAAGAAGCTCAAGTTGTTGTCAAACACTCCTTCATTCCCTCACGTTAGCAACGTGTTCACCCCTATCTCCTTGCACCAAGCTTGCTTGCTTCATCATTGGCCTTCATTGATCAAACAAAATGCATCAAAGTATTGCCATAATCACAAGATAATGCATCATTCATAGCATCAAACAATTCTTTGCATAAATCTCATGAAAATGCACAAAATCAACCATGTTTGATTGAATCAAGACAAGCATGAATTTCTCATCCAAGCACTTACTTATTGCTTAAGAAAATGAATGAAACCAACCTAAAAGCATACAAAAAATGGCTAGTAAAACTAGCCAAGATACCCTGGCATCACAACACCAAACTTAAATCTTGCTTGTCCCTAAGCAAGAAAAGAACTATGCACAAAGAATTCTCTTAATTGGAATGTATTGAAGAATTGCTCATGATGCCTTAGTGGGTGAAGTGAATAAGTGACAGTGGGGTGAACTCTAATTTGTATGCTCATGCAAGGATTTCAGTGCTCATTAGTCCTCACATTTTGGAAGTCTTAGATCTTAGGAATTTTATTCAAATGATATTATGGAAGTCTCTTTAAAGATTATCACCTTTGAAGCAGCACTTATGTTTCTAGCATTTTTCTTTTCTTTTTGGATCTTGGCCTTGACTCTAGGTGTCATGTCTCAAAGCGGCTCTTTAAGATAAGCTTTCAATCAATACTCCCAAACCAGTTGGTTTAAGGTATTAGGTGTTGAAGCACCCCTTAGGATTTACTTGCTCAAGCCTCTCTCTTTGACACAAATCCACCACAAGCATTTAACTAGGACAATAACTCTTTGAGTTCTTGTTTCTTTCTTTTTCTTTCTAGTAATTGATGCTCAGAGGCTTGGGCTTGTTCTTTGTTTTTCTTTTTCTTTTGTTACTGCTTCTTGGATCAATAGATGTTTGAGAAATTCCATAATACTTCTCTAAACTTTATTTCCTATCTATGAGCTCCCATGCAAGTTTTCACAAACATGCAACCTCAATACACAATCATACAATAAGAACCACCACCTCTCTTAATCTTTTGCTTGCCCCAAGATTTACAAAATTCTTCAACATTTTCCTTTCAAAAGAGTGATTTCTTTGTTGCATTCTTATAGATATTGGGTGTAAGTAAAATTCAAGATGATAATCATGACATCATAGCAATATGTTACAAATCCGCAATCAAGCTATGCTTATTCACAACACACATGCATACAAAGAAAATAGAAGACAATCATGCAATTGAATACATAGAACAAATAAGAGAAAAAAGAACTTTACCACATTGTAGTTCATCTTCACTGTTGTTGTCATTTTCCTCCTATTCTTCCCCTTTCCTCAACACCAAACTTAGAATGATTGCTTATCCTTAAGCATAAATAAAACAGTAGTGATGGGTTTATGATGGGTAATGAGTGTCTTAAACAATAAAATGTGAGTAATGCATGTAGTTAAGCAAGCAAAATTAAGAAAAATACAATAAAGGCACAAGAAAGAGAACAGAGACGATATGATTGCATGACTAAGTGGTGTGTATGATACTCTGCATGGAAAATGAGTGGCACACCAAACTTAGTGTGACACGTTCACTTGGAATTGATGCAAGTATCTAGTAAAGATTGGAAACAAGCTTTGTTGCATAGCAACACCAAACTTAGAATGCAATCATATGTCAATTTATTTGAAATAAAACTAAGCAAAGGAAACTGTTGTATGTTAATAACACAATCACCAAGAGAAATAAATTGTCACGAGTAAGAGTTTCTTAGTGAGGAATTAACACAAACAGTTGGGGACAATAAAAGAAAGTATTAAAAGCAAAGAAATGACTAAAACAAAGAGAAAGAAAAAGTGTCTAATCTAGGTAATCAACCACCGGTAGATTGTTAATCACAATTAATCCCCGGCAACGGCACCAAAAACTTGATACAGGAAAAAAAATTAAGAATTCTCACGTAATTACTACCGGCAAGTATACCGGGTCGCATCAAGTAATAAAACTCACTTAGAGTGAGGTCGATCCCACGAGGATTAATGGATTAAGTAATCAATAGTTAATTGATTATTCTAGTTAGACAAGCACAATTGCGATGATAAACAACAAGGAATGTAAATCACAGGAAATTAAATAAAAACAATAAAATACAAGGAAAGTAAATGACAAGAAACTAAAGTGCTGAAAATTAAAGTGCAAGAATGTAAATTGCAAGAAAATAAAATGCTAGAAAGTAAATGACAGAAAGTAAAGATGGAAAACACAAGGGATTGGAGATGTTGATTCCTCATGAATCAATGGGTCTCACTCCTTCTCAATCATGTAAGATAGATCCATGGCAGATTATGAGTAATTAAATCCCAATCTCTTGGTGATTTAATTTCTCTTAACATAATCAATTGCCACTCTCGTGATCTAATTGGTCATGAGAAGAGGTGAAGTTCAATTTCTAATCCAAAAGCCACACAACCCTCAAGACCTCAATTCAAAGTGGTTACATCTCACATACCAACCAAGAATGTATTGATCAAGAGGATTATGAGAGAAGAGCCTCAATCTGAATTCCATGATCCCTTTCTCAAGGCTCACATGTAATTCAAGTAGATCCAATCCCCCTCTCGATAGTAATTGGATCTATGAAGCACAAAGACTCTCTCTTAGATAAACAAACATGATTTCTAATCTCATACTACATAAATCCAAAGACCCCAATATTAGAGTGATTACATGTCACATACCAACTCTAAATCAAGAATCAACTTCATTAAGCCAAGAGAGCTCAAACAGAACCTTATGATCCCTCTCTCGAGGCTCACATTAAGGTTCTAATAGATCCAAGGATCTTTGAAGAACAAAACTCTCTTGCAAGGATTCTAGTAGATATCCAAGTATGAAAATAGAATGAAGAAGAGAAGAAGAGATAAACATTAATTCAATCAAAATTGAAACAGAGCTCCTTTCCCAAATGCAGAGGGAATTAAGTGGTCATTGCTCTCAAATAAAAATCAAATTGCATGAAATTAAAGTGCAAAAAATTAAAGATGAAGATTAAGAATTCAAAACTGAAAATTAAAGAATTCATAAATGAGAATTACAAACTAAGGAAGAAAGAAGAGAAAAGGGAGAAGATTGTGTGAGGGGAGGGGTCCGAAGACCCACTCCCAATGAAGTGTGCCAATGAAGTGTGTGTGAGTGATCTCCTTCCGTATTCAGCCTTTCAATTCTATGAAACTAAGGCCTTTATATAGGCTTTCCTAATTTACAAATTGAAATGAAATTAAAAGTAAATTACAATCAAATGAAAATTAACTATTCTAGATGATTCTTGTGGCCTTGATTGGTTGATATTTCTGGGGTTTGTTCCTGTTGGATTCATAGCTCCTGAATGGAGTTGCTGGCCTTTGAGAAAAATAGAAAAAACAGAGAGAACAAAGAGCTTGTTCACATCAATTCTGGCCCATTGAGCACGTTGCTGGCAAACACGCCTATGCAACAACAAGTTAGCAACATGCATGTAGTTTTCCTGGGCTGGGGGTTTGGTGATGGGCGTTGCTGGCCCAAGTTATTGCCAAACACGTGACTTTCTTCTTCTTGAACTCAGCTTTTGATGCTTAAAGTTGCCTATGGTTTGAGCTTTAATTTCATGCTTCACTATAGACTATTATACATCGTTGAAAAGCTCTGAATTTCAGCTTTCCAACGCAACTAGAAGCACCTCAATTGGATCTTTGTAGCTCAAGTTAAACTTCATTGAAAGTGACAAGGTTAGGCTGCCAGGGTTACCGGCGTTTTTGACAAACACGCCTTCACATTCTCAATTTGGCAACGTGGGTTACCTTCTAAGGCTGCTATGCTTCGCAGGCGTTGCTAGCAAACACGCCTTCACCTTCCCCAGGTTGGCAACATGGGTTATGCCTCCCAGGGAGCCAAATTTTAGCAAGGGCGTTGCCAACTTGGATTCCAAGTTGCCAACGTGTTTAGTTTCTGAAGTTCCAAATGAAGCTAGCTTTTGAAGCTTCAAAAGTATGTCAAACCCATCCTATGATATATCGTTGGAAAGCTCTGAATGTCTATTTTCCAATGCCGTTAAGAGTGCATCATTTAAAGCTCTAGAGTTCAAGATATACTCCATGGAAGATGAAGAGGTCAGCTGGCCTTACTATAGGTTGATACCATGTTCATCTATGCACTTTCGGGCCAAGTTTCTCCCTCAAATTTAGTGTCCACAATGTAGTGCCATATATGCTTGGAAAGCTCTTTATTCCTACTTTCTAATGCCACTAGAATCACCTCATTTGGAGTTTTGTAGCTTATGTTATTTTCATTTAAAGGAAGCAAGGTCATGCTGTCAAGAAGCTCAAGTTGTTGTCAAACACTCCTTCATTCCCTCACGTTAGCAACGTGTTCACCCCTGCCTCCTTGCACCAAGCTTGCTTGCTTCATCATTGGCCTTCATTGATCAAATAAAATACATCAAAGTATTGCCATAATCACAAGATAATGCATCATTCATAGCATCAAACAATTCTTTGTATAAATCTGATGAAAATGCACAAAATCAACCATGTTTGATTGAATCAAGACAAGCATGAATTTCTCATCCAAGCACTTACTTATTGCCTAAGAAAATGCATGAAACCAACCTAAAGCATACAAAAAATGGCTAGTAAAACTAGCCAAGATGCCCTGGCATCACCTATCATCTGAGTTCTCCTTTCATTTATACCCGAGACTTTGGCATAGAATGATACCATCTTATTGTATTTTAAAGTTTGACTTGTGTATTACTTATGCAGGCTTTTGTTGATAATGCTGATTTCCTGAAGGAATTAGAGTGACAATGTAACGGTTCTAGATCCTATGCCTCTTCATTGAAATCATTGTACTCTATCAATGTCCTTGGCGAAATCTTACAGTTATTCTATCAAATGTACATCTTTATAAGCATCTCACAAAGTAAAAGTAAAAGTAAAAGAGAAGTAGAAAAAGCAATCCTATATCAGCCATTTTATTTTTTCTTATTTTCTGTTTATATTTATGCCGCTTTGGCACGACAATTCAACATATACTGAATCCCATCAAGCCAGAACTGTTTGTCTCTTTTACTCTCACATTCAAACTCTATTATCCTTTCTGCAGTTTTAATTCCGAAATATGCCCTCTTTTCTATTAAGTCTTCTTTCTCTCTTCCCGGCCAAGCTTGGACATCTCTGCAGACTCCGGTGACTATACCTGCGATTTTATAGGCCATACCTTAAAGCATTGGTTTTCAGATTGTGGGAAAGAATAGTTATGAATGAAACTTTGAGCTTACATTTCTTCTTTTTGGTGAATGTTCCTACCATGTGCTTGCTCTTCATTTTTACTATAACCTGTTGTAATTTTGTTAGAACATTCCATGTAACTATTTAATTGGAGATATCAACAAAATCAGTGGTTATGATTATCTCCTATGCCTATTATTTTTTGGTGTATTTTTGAGTGTCTTCTAGCAATTACCTGTAAATTTGAATTCATATTGAAAGATACTTGCTTCCAGTGAAGATCTCCTGCATTTGACATTCAGAAAGAAAGGGATACTTTGTGTTATAAATATAAACTTCTATGTGCATTTGCCATTTGTTTTAATTTACTTCAATTGCTATAAATATTTTAAGGATACCTTTTCTTGTACGCTTTAGAAGCTCCCCTCCTTCGAAAACAGAGGGATTTTTAGGATTTTTCTAGGATTTTCTAGATTTTTCTAAGGTTTTCTAGGATTTTTCTATTGTTTTCTAGAGTTTTCAAGTGTTTTTCTAAAGTTTTCTAGGGTTATCTAAAGTTTTCTAGGGATTTGTAGGGTTTTCTAAGGTTTTTCTAGTGTTTTTTAGGATTTTTAGAATTTTCTAGGGTTTTCTAGGATTATCTAGGGTTTTCTAGGATTTTTTAGGATTTTTCTTGGATTTTCTAGGGTTTTCTAGGGTTTGTTAGGTACTTAGGTTTTTTTAGGATCTTCTAGGGTTTTTCTAAAGTTTTCTAGGGTTATCTAGGGTTTTTTAGGGTTTTTTAAAGTTTTCTAGGGTTTTCCAGGATTCTTTAGGGTTTTTTAGGAGTTTTCTAGTATTTTTTAGGATTTTTTAGGGTATTTTTTAGGGTTTTGCACTACGTGAGAGATCCTTGGTTTAATACCCACCTATAACATATCTTTATAACATATACATATATAGGATGTAAGTTAGTTACACTCAATTTCCAATCCTCTAATTTGTCATATTTTGACATAGTTTATTCGTAAGGTATTCAAACTATTTTAATTTATTCCAATTTAGCCTCTTAAATTTTATTGTTTAAATTTGAAATATTTGATTTTTAATCATAATTTTAATTTGATCTTTAAATATAAAGAAATATTGTTAAACTAATAAACTATTAACAAAAATAAAAAATCTAAAGATTTCAAACTAATACATGAGTGACAAACCCCCCCCCCCAAAAAAAATACCCCAACGACTATGACATCCCATTTTCTCTTTGCTTACCCAACAATACCCACTACTTTCAAATCTCCAATATTCTTCTTCCACAACCCCTCAGTCTCCCGCCCTGTCATAGACCAGAACGGCAGCCACTTCTTTCTCCAGCATCCCTCTGATCTCTTCATTGTACACCGTTACTATTGCTGTTGAGGCTGCAACCTTTGAGGTCGATGCCGATCTGCTCACTTCTCCTCTCTTCGCTGCTGTTGTGCTCTCTACTCTGTACTCCCTCTCTAACCTTTTGCTTTCTCTACGCACACCGCCGCTATTCTATCCACTAGCAGCCTCCGCCGCCGCCTGCAAACTCTGCTGCCAGCACTGCAACGAATGTCTCCTTACTTCAGAAAATTAGGTATGCGTTGATGTGCGGAAAACGATCCGACACAAAACTCACCGGCAAGTGTACCGGGTCGCATCAAGTAATAAAACTCACGGGAGTGAGGTCGATCCCACAGGGATTGAAGGATTGAGCAACTTTAGTTTAGTGGTTGAATTAGTCAAGCAAACAAGTGTTGATTGTGTGAAATTGTGTTGACAGGAATTAAATTGCATAGAATGTAAATGGGAGTGGGTGATTTGCAGGAAATTAAAGGGAACAAAAAGAAAAAGAGCTGAATCTTAAAGTGCAAGTAATGTAAATTATAGAAACTTAAAGTGCAAGAAATATAAATGACTTGAAAAATAAAAAGGGGAATGGGAATTGGATCTGCAGGAATTAAACAAGGAAAAGCAAAACTCAACAGAATGAAGAGTAGTTGATGGAATTAGTTGAACCGGATCTCAAAACTAAAAGGAAAATAAGCTTGGTATAGTAATTAAACAAGGAAATTAAAATGGAAACTAATAGATCTCAGGACCCAAGAGACTAGATAACTAAGTCTAGATCTCAATGCCTTCCTAGATCCAGATTTAGAGAGCAAATGCCAAATTAAAGAAGAAAGCAATGTAGAAATGTAAATCCAAGTTCAATTTCCAGAAATTGCAGTAAGGAAAACAGAGAGATCTCAAGGTGAGATTGAGACAGAATTTCCTCAATTCTTCAACACCCAAGACTCAAGACAAGTGTAGATGAAATTGAAAACAAGAAAACTAAGAGGAAGAGAATTCAATTCTCCTTCCCCAAGACTCAGAATCTCCAAATAGCTCAAAATTCAAAAGCTCTCTACTGTGAATACTATGAAAATTCTTAAAGAAAACTCTAAAAAGAAAAGCTCCCCTAAAACTTCAAATCCTAAGCTATTTATACACTTTCTTCAAATGATCATTAAGCCTTGAAGTGGGCCTTTAGTCTTGATGGAATTGGGTTGACAATAGCCTCTGATGATTGCTCTTGGTGTTGGGAAGAAATCCATTTGTGAACCGGGCCATGAACCATTCACGTTTGAGTCAACGTTTGAGGCAAACGTTGACTCAACGTCCCTTGTGTAAAATTATGCAGCTAGGCCAAGATGCTGTCATCCACGTTTGGCTCAACGTTTGAGGTCAAACGTGAGCTCAAACGTGGACCTCCCCATGCTCCCTTTTTGGCCAACGTTTGGCCCAACGTTTGAGGCAAACGTTGGCGCAAACGTGGCTCATCTAACCCATCAATCAAGGGTGCTCTTCCATGCTCTTTCTTGCCAAAATGTAGCCAACGTTTGACCTCACGTTTGAGGCAAACGTTGGCTCAAACGTTGCTGTGCCCAGGAGTGCCATTTCTCTTCTTTTTGGCGCCAACGTTTGACTTCACGTTTGAGGCAAACGTTGGCACAAACATTGGCTCCTTCCTTTGCTTCTTCTTCAGCCAACGTTTGCCTCAACGTTTGAGGCAAACGTTGGCGCAAACGTTGGCGACATCTAGGGGTGTTCTTCAGCTGCTTCTCACGTTTGAGTTAACGTTTGAGGCAAACGTTAGCTCAAACGTTGATCCCTCTTTTCAAGCCCATTCTTGCAACCTTCTTCCAAGCTTTATTCCACCTATCATCAATCAACAATTGCATCAAAGCTATGCTATAATCTTGAGAGTTCTTCTTCTTCTTGATATATAAGCAATTATTGCACAAAAACTCATGAAAATGCATCAATTCATCCATGGTTGATTGAATCTAAGGAAACATGAAATTCCACCCAAATGGCTTACTTGTGGCTCAAGAAAGTGCATAAAACCAAGTAAAAACTAATGAAAAAGGCTTGTGAAACTAGCCTAAGATGACTTGTCATCACAACACCAAACTTAAATCTTGCTTGTCCCCAAGCAAGTAGTAAAACATAAGAAAAATTACTAGAAGCAGAGAAGTGTATAAGCCCTTTTATTGGAAGACATTGAATACTGGTAAATGGGGTTTTCATGCATGGTATCTTAGGGATTTTTATTCTGTGGCTGAGGCATCAACATTCCTCTGGATCTTTACTTGAATCACACAAAAAATGAGATTTGTTATTGCTTGGTCCTTAGTTTTTTTTTTTTCTTGTTCTCTTTCTTTGCTGAGGCTTAATGTTATGTGGTAAGGCGACTTTTTAGAGTAAGCTTTCAGCCAGCATTCCCGCCCCAGTTGGTTCAAGATGCTAGGTGTTGAAACACCCCTATGGGCTTACTTGCTCAAGCCTCTCCTTAGCACACACACATCACAGGCATTTAGCTTGTTTTGTTCATCTTTGTTTATTCTTTGGAAATTGATGCCCAGCACCTCTTTGGGTTACTAAATGCTTTGTCTCAAAGTAGCTCTTGATGGTGGACTTTCGGTTGGCAATCCCAAGTTAGTTAACCCAAGTTACCGGGTGATGAAGCACCCCTTAGAACCTAGTTATCCAAGCTTATCTTTGTACAAAAAGCATCACAGGCATATATCCAAATATCAAGCTATTGATGCCCAGCCTTGTTTATTTCTTTTTGCTTCTTTTTCTTGCATTTTCTTTCTTTTATTTTGGACCTTTTTCTTTTGTCAAGTCTCATGAAATGTAACTCAAGTTCATATCACAAAGTCATGTCAACATTCAGCTTTATTTATAAATCAACCAATGAACCAGCACATACCACCACATAACCTTATTTTGTCTCATATCATGCTAGACTTTTACTCTTTCTCTATTTCATAGTTATTTCTCTTTTATTCAAGCATGAGGAACAAAGCATATAATTCAAATAGATGAAAATGAATCAAGCACTTAAACTAGCAAGCCAAAACAGCATGAAACAAACAAACAGTAAATAAATCTAATAGAACACTAATCAACAGGGGGACATTTGCACTTTCAAATAGCATAATTGAGCTAAAGTTAGTGAGAGAACAATACAACCTCTTGGAGTCCATTTGTTTTCTCTGTGTCATCATCATTGTTGGATTCCATGTCCTTCCTTTGTCTACGATGATGTATCTTTTCCTCCAAGAGATTGAATGACTTCCTACAAAAGATATTGAAAGTTGCTTGTTCCCCAAGCACTTGAGACACAGTTAGCATGCATGTATGCTTGTGTTTCTCTGATCCTAAGTTGGTGTGGAAACACCAAACTTAGTTCCTCGCCTACTTCTATATGCAGCAGAGTAAATACATGCATGAAACATCAAGTACTTTTATTAAGAAAGTGGACTACGAACTAGAAAATGGCTGTAAACTAGAGAACAAACTATGACAATCATTAAGTAGTTTTTCTGATTGTTTGGAGCCGATACTGGTCATGCTGAGGGTGCAATGTGTTCTTAATAAAATTTTTTGGTGGAACACCAAACTTAGCATCCAACATTCACCCCTAATTATTTTGGTGTGCAACACCAAACTTAGCTCCTTGCAATACAGAGAAATCTACTTAACTTCTTTATTGAAATAACTAAGAAAGAAAAACTACTGACTTATGGTTATGGCTGATGACTTTCTTCCTCTTCTTCCAGTTTGTTAAGAGGAATGACCTCAAGGGAGGAGAAGATTCAGCTAGTGTCCCCTTTCTTGGTTTCCTCTCAGCAAGCTTTCTTTTGTACATGGTTTGATTGGGCTTGCTTGCTAATGGTCCAGGGGTTGGATTGCTTGTGGTTGACCCTTTTTTCTTCATGAATATTGTCCTTGGTAGCTTGGTCACAATCCTCTTCTTGGTGCTTTTGTTAATTGTCTTCACTTCCTTGAATCCAAGTCTTGGTGGTTGTGTGATTGTTGGAGTCTTCTTTTCATCAAGAGGTCCTTGCAATAGTGGTTCAATGAGCTCTTCCTCTGTGTACTTCTCTGCTTCACTTGAGTGTGACTTCTCTTGAGTGTCTTCCTCACTTTCTTGTTCTTCCACTTCCTTTTTTACACTCAACATTTGTTTTAATAGCTCTTTCATGGAGGAAGTTTGTTGATCTTCCCAAGATTTCTTCATCTCCTCTTCATATCTTTCAATCATGGATTCAATTGTTGAGCCGTTTTGTTTCAGGGAAGTTTGAGAGAGTTGTGAGTTTTCATGTTCCCTTGTCATCTCAAGTAGCTTTTGTGAATATGAAGCCACAGGTTCAAACACCTCCACAACCTCCTTTTCCATTGAACTTTCACTTGATACAGAAGTTTCCTCATTTTGTTTTTCCACTTCCTCACCCACAAATTGGTCTTTATCCTCGCTGTTTGATGGTTCTAAGTTCCCCCTTATTTGCTCTAAGGGCCCATTCATCTTCTTGAGGATGATTTCTTTCCAGGATTGGGATTGTGTGTATCTTTCCACGAGTTTTCTGTGTATTTCAATGGCTTGGCATTGGCTTTCTAAGGGTTCTTTGGACCATTGAAGGTAATCCTCATCTACTAGTTCAAGAGATGAAGGTTGAGAGTAATTTTGGTGACATGGATGTGTTATGGTGAAGTTGTGTTGAGGGGTGTGGAATGAGTTGTGTGATTGATGGGATGACTTGTATGGATTTTGGAGGAAACTTTGTGTTGAGGCATAATCAAGTGATGAAGAACTTTCAAATGAGCAATTGGGAAGTGAGGGTGGATGCTCTTTCATTCTTTGGTGATACTCCCATCCACCATGAGGATAATAATATGAATCATTTTGTGGTGGTGGTTGGTATCCCATATGATTCTCTTGCTCATCTTGTGTCTCTGAAGCAAATCTCCATGAGTTGGAGTGCTCAGAATGTGTATTCTCTTGGTGATATTCCCAGCCATCATTAGATATTGGTGATGGTGGATGATATCCCATAAAATTTTGTTTGACCATAAGATGAGTTGAACTCCATTTGTATTTTGTAAACATCAATGAAATTTAAAATTCATGTCACAGAGAAAGAATTTCTTAGTGAGGCAATAACTCAAACACCTTGGTTTCACTTTAAAACAGAGAACAAAAATAAAAAAAAATGCTTAATCTAGACTTCTCACCCACTTAATCATTGTTGATCAAAATCAATCCCCGGCAACGGCGCCAAAAACTTGATGTGCGGAAAACGACCCGACACAAAACTCACCGGCAAGTGTACCGGGTCGCATCAAGTAATAAAACTCACGGGAGTGAGGTCGATCCCACAGGGATTGATGTATATGGACATTCTTCACTGAAAGGACGGATGGTAGCCACTGACAACGGAGATCCACCAACATATAGCTTGCCATGGAAGGAACCTTGCGTGCGTGAAGAAGAAGACAGTAAGAAAGCAGAGATTCAGAAGACAGAGCATCTCCAAAACCCCAACCCATTATCCATTACTACATAACAAGTATTTATTTCATGCTCTTTTATTTTTTGCAATTAAAACCAAAAACCATTATTGATATCCTGACTAAGATTTACAAGATAACCATAGTCTGCTTCAAACCAACAATCTCCGTGGGATCGACCCTTACTCACGTAAGGTATTACTTGGACGACCTAGTGCACTTGCTGGTTAGTTGTGTGGGATTGAAAAGTATGATTGTAATTTTCGTGCACCAAGTTTTTGGCGCCGTTGCCGGGGATTGTTCGAGTTTGGACAACTGACGGTTCATCTTGTTGCTTAGATTAGGAATATTTTATTTTTGTTGCTATAGAGTCATCAAATCTGAGTCCTTTCTTTTCTTTTTAAAAATCTTATTTTTCCTTATTAAATTTTAATTTTTAATTTTTCTTTGAGTCTTTTATTTGAGTTTAGTTTCATATTCTAAGTTTGGTGTCAATTGCATGTTTTTATTCTTCTTCATAATTTTCGAATTGCATACTCCTATTT
Organism: Arachis hypogaea; assembly: GCF_003086295.3. NCBI lineage: Eukaryota > Viridiplantae > Streptophyta > Magnoliopsida > Fabales > Fabaceae > Arachis > Arachis hypogaea. The sequence continues at coordinate 578,710 of NC_092047.1, forward strand.
TTCTTCATATTTTTCATTACTTGTTCTTAATTATTTTTCTTGTTTGATCTTTAGTTTTTCGTATTTTGTGTCTTTCCTTGTTTTTTGTGTGATTTTCGAAAAATTCAAAAAGATTTTTCAAGAAAATACTTTTTCTTTCATAACTCAGTTGGTTAGAGCGTTGGCTTATGTTTTTGGTATCTTCTTTTCAAAAATAATTTTTCTTTGATTAAATCTTGTGTCAAATTTTAAGTTTGGTGTTCTCTTGTTAGTTTTTCTTTAGTTTTCGAAAATTTTATTTTGGTTTTCTAAAAATTTTAAGTTTGGTGTTCTTTCTTTATGTTCTTGAATTCTTTGAGTCTTTGAATTTTGTTCTTCGTGTTCTTGTGAATCTTCAAAGTGTTCTTGAGTCTTGTATGTGTTTTAATCTTAAAATTTTTAAGTTTGGTGTCCCTTGGTGTTTCCCTCCAAAAATTTTCGAAAAACAAGGGTGCCAGATCTAAAAATTTTAAATCTTGTGTCTTTTATGTGTTTTTCTCTTTCATTATAAAATTCAAAAATAAAAAAATATCTTCTTTAACTATTTTTAGGCAAAAATTTCGAAATTGTTGATAAAAATTCAGATTTCAATTTTCAAAATTTTATATTATCATATCTTAGTTGTCAAGTTTTCAAAAAATCATATCTTTTTCAAATCTTTTCTCTTATTTATTTTCTTACAAGTATTAACTTTAAAGTATCTTTAATTTTAAGACATATCTTTTTCAAAACTTCCTAACCACTTTCTCTCTCTCCATTTTTCGAAAATCATATCCAAAATTTTTCAAATCTTTTTAATTAATTAATCATCTTAGTATTCGAATTATATTATCTTTTTCTTTTAGTTTTCGAAACTTATATTCTATTTTCCAATTATTTTATTTTATTTTCTTTCAAATTCGGTTTATCCTTAATTAAATAAAATAAAAACAAAAATATTTTTAATTTCTCTTTTATTTATTTTTCAAAAAAAATTAAAATAAATAAATAATATTTTTATCTCCAATCCATATCATCTCCCTTTCTCCATCATGGACCTAAGTGGAAATGAACAGTCCAGAAGGACTCTGGGGTCATATGCTAACCCCTCTACTGCTTCATATGGGAGTAGTATCTGCATACCCTCCATTGGAGTCAGTAGCTTTGAGTTGAATCCTCAGCTCATTATCATGGTGCAGCAAAGTTGCCAGTATTCTGGTCTTCCACAGGAAGAACCTACAGAGTTTCTGGCACAGTTTCTACAGATTGCTGACACAGTACATGATAAGGAAGTAGATCAGGATGTCTACAGATTATTACTGTTTCCATTTGCTGTGAAAGACCAAGCCAAAAGGTGGTTAAATAACCAACCTAAGGCCAGCATAAGGACATGGAAACAGCTGACAGAAAAATTCCTGAATCAATACTTTCCCCCAAGACGGATGACACAGCTAAGGCTGGACATCCAAGGCTTTAAACAAGGAGATAATGAATCTCTTTATGATGCCTGGGAGAGATACAGAGAGATGCTACGGAAATGCCCCTCTGAAATGTTTTCAGAGTGGGTTCAGTTAGACATCTTCTATTATGGGCTTGCAGAAGGAGCTCAGATGTCTCTAGATTACTCAGCTGGTGGATCTATCCACATGAGAAAGACAATTGAAGAGGCTCAAGAGCTCATTGATACAGTTGCCAGGAATCAGCATCTGTACCTAAGCAGTGACCCTTCCATGAAAGAAGAGGTTAAAACAGTAACTGCTGAACTCAGTCCTGCAAAACAAGCTGCTGAATTCAATCAGCAATTGGACTTTCTAACAAAGCAGCTAGCCGAATTCAAGGATAGACTACAAGAGACAAGAATAGCTAATATAAATATGGAAGAACAATTGAAGCAAACAAAGCAGCAGCTGTCAAAACAAATAACAGATGAATGCCAAGCAGTTCAATTAAGGAGTGGGAAAATATTAAATACCCCACCTCAAGGCAGCAAAAAGCTAAGGAATGAGCAAACCACCCAAAATTCACCTGAGGACAGTAAGAGCCCAGTGAAAAGTAATTCTGGCACTAAAACGCCAGAAATCTGGTGGAAGGCTGGCGCTGAACGCCCAGACCATGCCCAAGACTGGCGTTCAACGCCAGAAACAAGCAAGGACTGGCGTTCAACGCCAGAAACAAGCAAGGATCTGGCGTTGAACGCCCAAAATGGGCAGGATCTGGCGCTGAACGCCCAAAATGGGCACAGTTCTGGCGTTCAGACGCCAGGAACAGACAAGGAGTTGGCGTCTAACGTCACTCCAGCTTCTAACTCTGGCACTCAATTGCCAGTGAGGGATCAGACACACACAAATGCTGATAACAACCCCTCTAAAAAGGCTTCTTCAACCACTTCTGTAGGCAATAACCCTACAGCAACTAAGGTTGAGGAATATAAAGCCAAGATACCTTATCCTCAAAAACTCCGGAAAGAGGAGCAGGATAAGCAATTTGCTCGCTTTGCAGATTATCTCAGGACTCTTGAAATAAAGATTCCATTTGCAGAAGCACTTGAGCAAATACCTTCTTATGCCAAGTTCATGAAAGAGATCTTGAGTCATAAAAAGAATTGGAGAGAAACAGAAAGAGTTCTCCTCACTGAAGAATGCAGTGCAGTCATTCTGAAGAGCTTTCCTAAAAAGCTTCAAGACCCTGGGAGTTTTCTGATACCATGCATATTAGAAGGTAATTGCACCAAGACAGCTTTATGCGATCTTGGGACAAGCATCAACCTAATACCTACATCTACTATCAGAAAGCTTGGCTTAACTGAAGAAGTTAAACCAACCCGGATATGTCTCCAACTTGCTGATGGCTCCACTAAATACCCATCCGGCGTGATTGAAGACATGATTGTCAGAGTTGGGCCATTCGCCTTTCCCACTGACTTTGTAGTGCTGGAAATGGAGGAGCACAAGAGTGCTACTCTCATTCTAGGAAGACCCTTCCTAGCAATTAGACGAACCCTCATTGACGTCCAACAGGGGGAAATAACCCTGAGAGTCAATGATGATGAGTTTAAGTTGAATGCTGTCAAAGCCATGCAGCATCCAGACACATCAAAAGATTGCATGAAAGTTGATCTTATTGACTCTTTGGTAGAAGAGATCAACATGGCTGAGAGTCTCGAATCAGAGTTGGAAGACATCTTTAAAGATGTTCAGCTTGATTTGGAGGATTCAGAGGACATGAAAGAGCCTCTGAAATTTCTTCTGGAAGAGAAAAAACCTCCTAAACCCGAGCTCAAGCCATTACCACCATCCTTGAAATATGCATTTCTGGGAGAAGGTGACACTTTTCCAGTGATCATAAGCTCTGCTTTTAATTCACAGGAAGAGGAAGCACTTATTCAAGTGCTAAGGACACACAAGACAGCTCTTGGGTGGTCCATAGGTGACCTTAAGGGCATAAGCCCAGCTAGATGCATGCACAAAATCTTATTGGAGGATAATGCTAAACCAGTGGTTCAACCACAGAGGCGGCTAAATCCAGCCATGAAAGAAGTGGTGCAGAAAGAGGTCACCAAATTACTAGAGGCTGGGATTATTTATCCTATTTCTGATAGCCCCTGGGTGAGCCCTGTCCAAGTCGTCCCAAAAAAGGGAGGCATGACAGTGATTCATAATGAAAAAAATGAACTGGTTCCTACAAGAACAGTTACAGGGTGGCGCATGTGTATTGACTACAGAAGGCTCAATACAGCCACCAGAAAGGATCATTTTCCTTTCCCATTCATAGACCAGATGCTAGAAAGACTGGCATGTCATGATTATTACTACTTTTTGGATGGCTACTCAGGCTATAACCAGATTGCAGTAGATCCCCAGGATCAAGAGAAAACAGCATTCACATGTCCATCTGGAGTGTTTGCTTATAGAAGGATGCCATTTGGGCTGTGTAATGCGCCTGCAACCTTCTAGAGATGCATGCTCTCTATTTTCTCTGATATGGTGGAAAAATTTCTGGAAGTCTTCATGGATGACTTCTCAGTGTATGGAGACTCATTCAGCTCCTGTCTTGATCACCTGAAACTTGTTCTGAAAAGATGCCAAGAGACCAACCTAGTTTTAAACTGGGAAAAATGTCACTTCATGGTGACTGAAGGGATCGTTCTTGGGCATAAAATCTCAAACAAGGGAATAGAAGTTGATCAAGCAAAAATAGAGGTAATTGAAAAATTACCACCACCTGCCAATGTTAAGGCAATCAGAAGCTTTCTGGGGCATGCAGGATTCTATAGGAGGTTTATAAAGGATTTTTCAAAAATCACAAAACCTCTAAGCAATCTGCTAGCTGCTAACACGCCATTTGTGTTTGACACAGGGTGTCTGCAGGCGTTTGAAATGCTGAAAGCTAAGCTGGTCACAGCACCAGTTATCTCTGCACCAGACTGGACATTACCATTTGAGCTAATGTGTGATGCCAGTGATCACGCTATTGGCGTAGTATTGGGACAGAGGCATGACAAGTTTCTGCGTGTCATTTATTATGCTAGTCGCGTTTTAAATGATGCCCAGAAAAATTACACAACCACAGAAAAAGAATTGCTTGCAGTGGTTTATGCCATTGACAAGTTCAGATCATACTTAGTAGGATCAAAAGTGATTGTGTATACTGACCATGCTGCTCTTAAATATCTACTCACAAAGCAGGATTCAAAACCCAGGCTCATCAGATGGGTGTTGCTTCTGCAAGAGTTTGATATAGAAATAAGAGACAGAAAAGGGACAGAGAACCAAGTGGCTGATCATCTGTCCCGGATAGAGCCAGTAGAAGGGACGCCCATCCCCTCTCTTGAGATCTCTAAGACTTTTCCGGATGAGCATTTATTTGCCATCCAGGAAACACCATGGTTTGCCGATATTGCAAACTATAAAGCTGCAAGGTTCATACCCAAGGAGTACAACAGGCAACAAAAGAAAAAATTAATTACTGATGCAAAGTACTACTTGTGGGATGAACCCTATCTCTTTAAGAGATGTGCAGACGGAATAATCCGTAGGTGTGTGCCTAGAGAAGAAGCACAGAGGATCCTATGGCATTGCCATGGATCACAATATGGAGGCCATTTCGGAGGTGAGCGAACAGCCACCAAGTTCCTCCAATGTGGCTTCTATTGGCCCACACTCTATAGAGATTCCCAAGAGTTTGTACGTAACTGTGACAGTTGCCAAAGAGCTGGTAATCTGCCTCATGGTTACGCCATGCCTCAACAAGGAATCTTGGAGATTGAGCTGTTTGACGTATGGGGAATTGACTTCATGGGCCCTTTCCCACCATCATACTCAAACACTTATATTCTGGTGGCAGTTGACTATGTATCAAAATGGGTTGAGGCCATTGCCACACCCACCAATGATACTAAAATAGTGCTGAAGTTCCTCCAGTAACATATCTTTAGCAGGTTTGGTGTCCCTAGAGTACTAATCAGTGATGGGGGCACTCACTTCTGCAACAAACAGCTTTACTCTGCCATGGTCCGGTATGGGATTCGCCACAAGGTGGCTATTCCATATCATCCACAAACCAATGGGCAAGCTGAAGTCTCTAACAGAGAATTAAAGAGAATCCTGGAACGGACAGTAAGTACCCGTAGAAAGGATTGGGCACGGAGCTTGGCTGATGCTCTGTGGGCTTACAGAACAGCATTCAAGACCCCTATAGGGACCTCTCCATACCAACTTGTGTATGGTAAGGCATGTCACCTGCCCATGGAACTGGAACATAAAGCCTACTGGGCAACCAGATTCCTAAACTTTGATGCCAAATTAGCAGGAGAAAAAAGATTGCTCCAGCTAAATGAGCTAGAGGAATTCAGATTCACTGCTTTCGAAAATGCCAAGCTTTATAAAGAGAAATAAAAAAAAGTGGCATGACAGAAAGCTGTCATCTAGAATCTTTGAACTAGGACAAAAGGTTCTGCTGTTTAACTCTAGACTCAGGCTATTCCCCGGAAAATTGAAATCCCGGTGGAGGGGACCATACGTGATTACAAGTGTATCACCATATGGTTATGTGGAGCTTCAAGATATTGATTCTGATAAGAAGTTCATTGTCAATGGACAGAGAATCAAGCACTATCTTGAAGGCAACGTTGAGCAAGAGTGCTCAAAGCTGAAGCTAAATTAAAAGCTCAGCAAGGTCCAGCTAAAGACAATAAAGAAGCGCTTGCTGGGAGGCAACCCAGCCATGGGGCATCAATCCTCTAAGCATTTTGCCCTATTTTTAATTTTATCTATTCATTGATACTAAGGTAAAAAATCAATTTTATAAATTCACAGGGTTACAGAAGGAATCTGCACACAAAACAGAGAAAAAGAGCTCACTGGCAAGAAAACGCCAGTGAGAGCCCATTTTGGGCGTTCAGCGCCCAAAAGGGGCATCCAGTGGGCGCTGAACGCCAGTAAGGATAGCTATCTGGCGTTCAACGCCAGAAAAGGGCAACAACTGGGCGTTGAACGCCCAGGAGAGCAGCATTTGGGCGTTGAACGCCCAAAACAGGCAATGTTTGGGCGTTCAAACGCCAGGATGGTGGGGAGGAGGTAAAATCATTTTTCTTCATTTTTTTTCATTCTAATTTTAAAATCCCATGTTTTCAAATCATGATTTCTTGCATAAACATGTTAAGAACCCTGATTTCTAAAATCCCTAATTTCTAAAAACCCTACTTTATGAATATCAAATATATCTTAATCCATAAGCACAAATCCTGTTTTCCAATCCAATCCAACTCTTTTCAAATTTTTTTTCTCTAAAAACAAATCTATCTTTTCACTCTAAAATCTTTTCAACTAATCAATATCTTTTTCAAATCTCCACATTATCTTTTTCAAAAATCTTTCATATCTTTTAAATTTTTAATTATATCCTTTATCTTATCTTTTTCAAATCAATCTTTTTTATCATATCTTTTCCAAATTTTCGAAAACCCACCCCCTCCCTTTAAAAATGGGTTCGGCTTCCCTCCCCTTCCATCAACAATTGCACCTAGCTCTCCTTCTATCCCTCTCCTTTCTTTTCTTTTGCTTGAGGACAAGCAAACCTCTAAGTTTGGTGTGTTTATCCGAGATTACTAAGATCATGGCTCCTAAAGGAAAACAACCCACTCCAAGAGGCAAGAAAGAGAGCGTTCCAAAACCACTTTGGAATCAAGGGAAGTTCTTATCTAAAGAACATTCAGACCATTATTATAAAATAATGGGTTTGAGATCAGTGATCCCGGAAGTTAGATTCGATCTGAAAGAAGACGAATATCCGGAGATCCAGGAGCAAATTCGAATCAGGAGCTGGGAAGTCCTAGCTAATCCTGAAACGAAAGTGGGAAGGAATATGGTCTAGGAGTTCTATGCTAATATGTGGCAAACAGACAAGCAGAAACTATCTGGGACTGCTTTCTATGACTATCGGACTGTGGTCAGAGGAAAGATTGTTCATACCCACCCTGACAAGATCAGGGAGATCTTAAAGTTACCTCAGCTGAAAGATGATCCAAACTCCTTCAACAGGAGAATGATGAGAACAGACAAGGGCCTGGATAAGATTCTAGAGGATATATGTATCCCTGGAGCCAGGTGGACCACCAGCACAAAGGGTGTCCCAAATCAACTCAAAAGAGAAGATCTCACACCAGTCGCCAGAGGATGGCTGGACTTCATTGGACATTCTTTGCTGCCCACTAGCAACCGTTCTGAAGTCACTGTTAAAAGAGCAGTGATGATCCATTGCATCATGATGGGAAAAGAAGTGGAAGTTCATCAACTGATCTCAGCTGAATTCTACAAAATTGCTAACAAAAATTCTAAAGAGGCCAGGTTGGCTTATCCAAGCGTGATTTCTCTGCTCTACAAGGACGCTGGAGTAAGGATGGGAATAACTGAGTATATTTCAGTTGAGAAACCAATCACCAAAGCATCAATGGAAAAACAACAAGCACAGGATGATCCCATCAAGAAGAAAACACAGGAATTTCTCCCAGAAATCCCTCAATCTGAATACTGGGAGTATCTTGAGACGTCCGTTACCAAGATACAAGAAGCTATGGAACAAATAATAAAAGAACAGAAGGAACAAAGTCAAATTCTTTGCTATTTGATTAAAGAACAAGAGGAGCAAGGGTGTGACTTAAGGGAATTGAAGCGCCAGAAGCTATCTCTTGAAGGACCAAGCACCCCACAGATCAGAGGAACATCCACTTCCAAGAACAAAGGTTGTTAAATTCCAATTTCTGCTTTAACTCTGTGATAGTTGTCGTTATAGGAGAGTACCTTAGGAGTCATATAGTAGTAATTAGTATCTATTTTGATTTTATCTCCAATTAAGCTATAATTTAATTCTCTCATCATCATTAAACATGAATAAAATAGTAGATCTTTTGAATAAGAGGCAATAAAATTTCGAGTTTTTAATAAGAGAAATTCTAATTAGTTACATGTGGTGGCAATGCTTTCTGTCTTCTGAATGAATGCTTGAACAGTGCATATGTCTTTTGAATTTGTTGTTTAAGACTGTTAAATATGTTGGCTCTTGAAAGAATGATGAACATGAGACATGTTATTGATAATCTGAAAAATCATAAAAATGATTCTTGAAGCAAGAAAAAGCAGCAAAAAAACAAAGCTTGCAGGAAAAAAAAAAGAGAGAGAGAAAGCAAGCAGAAAAAGCCAAAGCTCTTAAAACCAAAAGGCAAGAGCAAAAAGCCAATAGCCCTTAAAACCAAAAGGCAAGGGTAATAAAAAGGATCCCAAGGCTTTGAGCATCAGTGGATAGGAGGGCCTAAGGGAATAAAATCCTGGCCTAAGCGGCTAAACCAAGCTGTCCCTAACCATGTGCTTGTGGCGTGAAGGTGTCAAGTGAAAACTTGAGACTGAGCGGTTAAAGTCAAGGTCCAAAGCAAAAAGAAGAGTGTGCTTAAGAACTCTGGACACCTCTAATTGGGGACTTTAGCAAAGCTGAGTCACAATCTAAAAGCTTCACCCAATTATGTGTCTGTGGCATTTATGTATCCGGTGGTAATACTGGAAAACAAAGTGCTTAGGGCCACGGCCAAGACTCATAAAATAGCTGTGTTCAAGAATCATCACACTGAAATAGGAGAATCAATAACACTATCTGAATTCTAAGTTCCTATAGATGCCAATCACTCTGAGCTTCAATGGATAAAGTGAGATGCCAAAACTGTTCGGAAGCAAAAAGCTACTAGTCCCGCTCATCTAATTAGAATCTGAGCTTCACTCAAAAACTCTGAGATATTATTGCTTCTCAACCTATTAGTCTTCTATTTTATTTGTCTAGTTGCTTGAGGACAAGCAACAGTTTAAGTTTGGTGTTGTGATGAGCGGATATTTTATACGCTTTTTGGGGTTAATTTCATATAGTTTTTAGTATGTTTTAGTTAGTTTTTAGTTTATTTCCATTAGTTTTTAGGAAAAATTCATATTTCTGGACTTTACTATGAGTTGTGTGTTTTTCTATAATTTCAGGTATTTTTCTGGCTGAAATTGAGGGAGCTGAGCAAAAATCTGATTCAGGCTGAAAAAGGACTGCTGATGCTGTTGGATTCTGACCTCCCTGCACTCAAAGTGGATTTTCTGGAGCCACAGAACTCAAAATGGCGCGCTTCCAAATGCATTGGAAACTCGACATCCAGGGCTTTCCAGCAATATATAATAGTCCATACTTTGCTCAAGGATAGATGATGTAAACTGGCGTTCAACGCCAGTTCTCTGCCCAATTCTGGCGTCTAGCGCCAGAAAAGGATTACAAGTTGGAGTTCAACGCCAGAAATGGATCCAAACCTGGCGTTGAACGCCCAAAACAGCCTTATGCACATGAATTGCTTAAGTCTCAGCCCCAGCACACACCAAGTGGGCCCCAGAAGTGGATTTCCATACCATCTGTTATAGTTTACTCATTTTCTGTAAACCTAGGTTACTAGTTTAGTATTTAAACAACTTTTAGAGACTTATTTTGTATCTCATGACATTTTAGATCTGAACTTTGTACTCTGTGATGGCATGAGTCTCTAAACTCCATTGTTGGGGGTGAGGAGCTCTGCTGTGTCTCGATGAATTAATGCAAGTATTTCTGTTTTCCATTCAAACATGCGTGTTCCTATCTAAGATGTTTATTCGCACTTCAATATGATGGATGGGATGATCCGTGACACTCATCATCATCCTCAACCTATGAACGCGTGCCTGACAACCACCTCCGTTCTACCTTCGATTGAATGAATATCTCTTGGATTCCTTAATCAGAATCTTCGTGGTATAAGCTAGAATCCATTGGCAGCATTCCTGAGAATCCGGAAAGTCTAAACCTTGTCTGTGGTATTCCGAGTAGGATTCAGGGATTGAATGACTGTAACGAACTTCAAACTCGCGAGTGCTGGGCGTAGTGACAGACGCAAAAGGATAGTAAATCCTATTCCGGTACGACTGAGAACCTACAGATGATTAGCCGTGCGGTGACAGCGCACCTGGACCCTTTTCACTGGAAGGATGGATGGTAGCCATTGACAACGGTGATCCACTAACACACAGCTTGCCATAGGAGGACGTGCGTGCGTGAATCAGAAGACAGAGAAAAGCAGAGATTCAGAAGACAAAGCATCTCCAAAACTCCAACATATTCTCCATTACTGCATAACAAGTAACCTTTAATTCATGCTCTCTTGTTCATTCGCAATTCAACTGATAAACGTAATTGACTTCCTGACTAAGATTTACAAGATAATCATAGATTGCTTCAAACCAACAATCTCTGTGGGATTCGACCCTTACTCATGTAAGGTATTACTTGGACGACCCAGTGCACTTGCTGGTTAGTGGTACGAGTTGTGAGAAGTGTGATTCACAATTTCGTGCACCAACAAGCAACAATTTAAGTTTGGTGTTGTGATGAGCGGATAATTTATACGCTTTTTCGCATTGTTTTTACATAGTTTTTAGTATGTTTTATTTAATTTTTATTATATTTTTATTAGTTTTTATGAAAAATTCACATTTCTGGACTTTACTATGAGTTTGTGTGTTTTTCTGTAATTTCAGGTATTTTCTGGCTGAAATTGAGCGACCTGAGCAAAAATCTGATTCAGAGGCTGAAAAAGGACTGCAGATGCTGTTGGATTCTGACCTCCCTGCACTCGAAATGGATTTTTTAGAGCTACAGAAGTCCAATTGGCACGCTCTTAGTTGCGTTGGAAAGTAGACATCCAGGACTTTCCAGTAATATATAATAGTCCATACTTTTCCCGAGTTTTGACGATAAAAACTGGTATTTAACGCCAACTTCCTGTCCTATTCTGGCGTTAAACGCCAGAAACAGGTTACAAACTAGAGTTAAACGCCAGAAACAGGCTGAAACCTGGTGTTTAACTCCAAGAAAAGTCTCTACACATGAAAACTTCAATGCTCAGCCCAAGCACATACCAAGTGGGTCCCAGAAGTGGATTTCTGCACTATCTATCTTAGTTTACTCATTTCCTGTAAACCTAGGTTACTAGTTGAGTATAAAAACTACTTTTAGAGAATTATTTTGAACCTCATGACATTTTCACGTTTTACATTGTATCTCTACGGCATGGGTCTCTAAACTCCATTGTTGGGGGTGAGGAGCTCTGCTGTGTCTCGATAGATTAATACAATTACTACTGTTTTTCATTCAATCACGCTTGTTTCTATTCTAAGATATTCATTTGCACTTCAACATGATGAATGTGATGATCCGTGACACTCATTACCATTCTCAACCTATGAACACGTGCCTGACAACCACTTCCGTTCTACCTTAGATTGAATGTATATCTCTTGGGTTTCTGGTTCACGAAGTTGATTGCCTCTCCTGACAACAGAGCATTCAATTCCGTGAGGCCAGAGTCTTCGTGGTATAAGCTAGAATGAATTGGCAGCATTCCTGAGATCCGGAAAGTCTAAACCTTGTCTGTGGTATTCCGAGTAGGATCTGGGAAGGGATGACTGTGACGAGCTTCAAACTCACGAATGTTGGGCGTAGTGACAGACGCAAAAGGATCACTGGATCCTATTCCAGCACAAATGAGAACCGACAAATGATTAGCCATGTATATGGACATTCTTCACTGAAAGGACGGATGGTAGCCACTGACAACGGAGATCCACCAACATACAGCTTGCCATGGAAGGAACCTTGCGCGCGTAAAGAAGAAGACAGTAGGAAAGCAGAGATTCAGAAGACAGAGCATCTCCAAAACCCCAACCCATTCTCCATTACTACATAACAAGTATTTATTTCATGCTCTTTTATTTTTCGCAATTAAAACCAAAAACCATTATTGATATCCTGACTAAGATTTACAAGATAACCATAGTCTGCTTCAAACCAACAATCTCCGTGGGATCGACCCTTACTCACGTAAGGTATTACTTGGACGACCCAGTGCACTTGCTGGTTAGTTGTGCGGGATTGCAAAGTGTGATTGTAATTTTCGTGCACCAAGTAGACTCGGAGCGAATATCGGCACTTGATAATATGATTCGACAAAAAGAAAGTGTTGCTCAAAGATATAATCATTGAATAAGAGAAAAGTTTTTCAATATAGGTAAGTTGGTTTTAAAAGTTATTTTTCCAATGGAAAAGAAATCGAGATTTCTTGGCAAATGGTCCTATACTTGGGAAGGTCCTTTCCAAGTGATAGGATTATATTCGGGAGATGCATATCGGATCAAAGATATCGAATCGAGAAATATAATTAATTCGATTAACGAAAAGTACTTAAAGCAATATTATTGTTTGCTAAGTTAAAGTCAAAATGCATAAGTTCGAAAGGAAAGAAAACCATTGTAAATACTGAAATCTAAGATGAAGAAATATGAGTCTCCATGAGTTTTGCCAAATCTAAGCGTAGCTTTACCCTTTCGTTGTCCAAAACTGAAAGCGCCTCAGCATGCTTGAATTTTTCGTATTGGGCCTCGTCGAGTGGTTTCTTGCATTCTTCTTGTTTGGCCTCAATAGAAACGATTTCCTGGATAAGTTGGTGTTGCTCTTGCTGGGCAGTGGCTAGAGGTGTAGCTATGTCAGCTCTTCTCTTTCGAATTCTGGCAAGCTTGTCATTTATTTGAGCCAATTCTGCTTCAAGTTTATGCTCTTCCTTGTCGTAGTGGGCTTGAACAGAAATAGCATGAGAGATTCTCAAATCGAATTCTGCACGGAAAGCTTTAATTGGTTGAAGGGCCGCAGTATAGCTCTCTGCCTCAGTTCTGATTTTAGTCTCTTCATTTTTGACATCCTGAAGTTTTTCCTGGACAGCTACGCTTTTATTGGAAATTTGTTTGAATTGACGGACTATGGCGGAATGTGGGGTTGGAGTCAGAAGTTCAAAGGCAGAATTCAAGAGATCGGATAAAAGCTTGTTGAGGGTTGCATCATTAACCCATGCAGTAGGTGGATGGTCCAAGAGTTTCAAAAGTGATCGAAGTTGTTCTCGAGCATTAATATTTAGCTCGAATGAAGGACCAGATGAAGAAGGACCAAGGAGTGAAGGGACAGGAATCAGCACTTCATCTTCTTGGATAGCCTGATTCAGGATGGAAAACAGGTTGGCCAGGGTAGTGCTTGTAGGTTCAGTGGAAGCACCCGAATTTCCAGATCATTGATCAAGGGGAGTTTGAAATTTAGCCTGTTGAGGAGGACTGGAGATTCTTTGAGGAGAAGACAAGGTTTCCAAGACTCGTGATGGAGAATCCGAATCAGGGCCAGTAGTCTCAGCAACTCGAGATGGAGAATCAGAATCAGGGGCCACTTGATATTCGGATGAAGGTGCAGCCTGGATGATTGGAGAGGTATGTCCAGTGCTCAGAGTTCGCGTTGGTGAGTGTTGGGTATGCTCTGTGGTTAAATCAACCACCTGTGTCCCAGTGGAAGGCGGAAAAGCAACTTATAGTGGCTGAACAGACTCTGTGGCTTGGATTGAATCATGAGATGTGGTTTATCCCAGGTCTTGTTGTTGTTGATGATGTGGTTAATCAAATGCCAGGGGTGAAGTGATTGATTGAGCAGCAGTAGTAGGCTGACATGCAAGGTACATAGTTATTAGTTGAGATTTATTTTAACTCAATCGGAATATATGTGAAAATGATAAAAGGTTACCAGAATGGGTCTTGCTCTTCGAACCAACTGAAGACCTAAATCTGAGTCAATTGTATCCTCTGATTGTGAGGAAGCAGCAAGGATGTTCCGAATAGATTGCTCACTTCCATCAGAGCTCTCACTCGATGATGGCAATTATAACTAAATAAAGGTTGGCGTAAGAAGAGTTGTAAGTAAATATGATTGTCAAGGAATTTCAATTGAAGAATAATCATATAAATATAGTTACCTTCCTATAAGTCTTTGAAGGTGTTCTTCGACTCTTCCTTAATGGTTGACGTGAAGAAGCAGCGGGTTCAGCTTTTCTTTTTTGAGTTCTCTTGGGAGAACCTTCAGCAGCAGGGACAGTTTGAATAGCAGAGCTTTTGATCTCCTCTAAGGTATGACTGTACCTAGAGTAATAAGTTATCCACCAATCGAAGCAGGACTTGGTGATGTACGAACTTTGATCGTAAACTAGAAAATTATAGCCCTCTCTGTGTTTTTTATTTTTTAAAAGGCAGATGTCGAGTTTTTTCTGAGAGATCAAAGTGATGTGGCAGAATGGTTCGCTGTTTCAGGGAAGTGGAATCGAGATAGCTTGTGAGAATCCAAGTTGCCTGGCTGTGTAGTGAGGTGCATATAGAGTTACCTTGAAACGTTCTTTTTTGTGTTGAGGTAACCCTGTAGGAGTTACTTGGACAGCCAGTAAATTTGTCCAATTCCTTTTAGCAAGTTCATTTTCTTTAGTGTCATTGGGAAAGAGAAGGCGTTCGAGCCAGACAGGACCATAATTTCGATGCAAAAAAGGGGTGAAATTGAGGTCCTAATTGTGAAAGTCTTTGCAAGAATGGAATAGAGAAAAAATAGTCCAAAATCAGTCCTCGTCCGATTCTGCTCCTGGAAAATTTGGCTTAAAATTGGCCAATCGAAATCCTTCAATGTGTTGTTTGTCTGTAGCACCACCTCCAGGTGTAATCATGTGTTTTTCGAAAATGGCGTTAAGCCATAATTGAAGAAGCCAAATAGGGCCACCTATACTGATCAAATAGTTGTTCCGAAGACAATTAACAAATTGACCAAGTTCTTTGAAGATGTGTCTGAGGAGAAGCTTGGCCAGATTAAGGGTGTGTCCTTCATGAAGTAAAGCAGCAAGAGGAAGGAAAAGCTTTGACATCTGGACACTTCGGAAGCAGAAGATGATTACATTTAGCCAATAGAATTAAAAGGCTACATGTTCATCATCTGTGATAGCAGTGCCTTCTGCACCTATGTGATGAACAATAAAGTCACTGTAAGAAGTTGTGGGGGCAATGTTGTATTGGTGCCTGGGCTGCATGTCAGAGGTAACGTCGGGAGGACTAATCGAGAGTCTAGTAATAGCAGCCACGTCTAACAATGGCATACCAATCATTCCACAAGGAAGGTGGAAATTGTTGATAGTCTTGTTCCAGAAAAAGGTCACAGCTCCGATCATCCAAGGGAGTGTCGAAGGCGAAAAGTGGGAAAGTCTTAAGAGATCCTGAATTCCTAGAGTCCCCCAAGCAGCGCTCTTCGATGGGGCAAGACGTTCATTCCAGGAAGTGAAGTCAATTCCTCGAGGAGTAATTTTAGGGTTGTTTCGAAAGGGTTTTTGATTAGTAAAAAAGGAGATGTCAAGGTTTTGACTGATCAACAAGTCCTATCCTTGGGTGCTGGGGAAGAAAGGGAGTTTCTTGTTTGCCCTTTCTAGACTCTCAATTGGTCCAATGAAACAATGGATATATTCACCCACAGTGAAAGGAATGAGAATTCTAGGGTCGTTGATTTGAAGTTGTGGGTCGTCGATGACCTCATCATTGACTTGATTCAAAATGTGAAGAGTTGGAGGAGCTGGTAGTTGTACTGCAAGGCCTTTGCCTTTGTCTTGTGCAGCGGCGTGAGATGAAGAAGCGGCCATTATAGAGCAAACAGGAATGAAGATTGAAGAATAGAGGTTGTGTGAAGAGATGGATGCAAGGGAAATCGAGAGAATAAGGGTTCGAGAAAGTTTAACAAAGACGGAAGTGTCGAATTTAAAGGGTTTGTCACTGTAGTCGTTATTACAGAGGGAATTCAAAGAGAAAGAGGTATCTTTGCAAAGAAGGCGAAGTGATGGAGAGAGAAAGTGCGAATCGTGGGAGACGTGTCAAACGGGTCAGTATTAATGGGGAAGTTAAATGGTAATTATTACTGATTCAGGAAATTGAAGTTTGAATTTGGATTAAGTGTTTCATCTTTCAAAAAATGATTTCGAAAACAAACACATTAATCCAAGGGGCAATTTGTTAGTCAAAAAATATTTTCGACTAGGTTGAACTAATTCTAAATGTTGGAGAGATGATTGGGATGGAAGTAGATATCGAAAAGGTGCACGTGCAGGCATAAGTCGAGAGTTACTCGACATAGACTCGGTCTTGGACACCTTATTAAATCGAACGGGCCTAGTCGAAAAGGTATTCGAATGAGGATTTGAATTAGTTGTTCGAATAGTGAATCGAACGGTTACATAAGTGGAGAAGTTGAGGGCTTTCATCACGTGGAGAATTTATGGATAACGTTTATTAGCAAAAGAGTGGGAACGGTTACCTGGGAGTGCGCATACAAGACAGCACCGTGTAATTAATAATCGGTTACAGAAGTAGACTATAAATATTAGAAAGTTTTAGGGAATAAAGGTTGGAACTTCGCTTCAGAAATTACTCACGCACACTCACATCCCAGAGACTTTCTGAGTCTGCCTCGAGTCAATTATCTGTAGGGTTCCTTCCACATGTCTTTATTTTCCATTTAAACTTCCTGTAAACCTTATCTTTCAAGCAAATTTATGTTTCAAGCAATGTTTAATTTTCGAGTTCAATCTACATTTCAGTATTTTTAACTTTCATGCCCAAAGTCCTTTGACCCAGTCGAAGGCTCCTTTACTGCTTTCTTTAAATTTTAGTGCAACCTTTTTCGATTTCTGTCAATTTACTTTTCGAAAACTTTATTTTTTACTTATGTTATTCTTTTACAAATTTCAAATTATTTTCCATTTCGATGCTCATCTAATTCGAGACACTTTAATGCACTTATAGAAAATTGATACCTGCAAAAGAGAAGTAGGTTTCGCTTCCAGATCATTAAATATCGAACCACCATCGATTTGCTAAAAATCGACAAAACAATTAGTAATTAATTGAGAACCTTATCACAAATAAGATGAGATAACAATTTTTTTTCTTCCATCCAAAATATGGGAGACATTAAAAGTATGATTATGGTGTAATTGTTAAGAGGTAGTGAATAATTGAGAACCTTATCCAATTGAATTTGTTTGAGAAATGAAAGAACATTAGGTCATAGTTGTTATATATATATATAAAATATATATTAAAATATAAATACATATTGAAAATAAATTAAATCACATATATATTTATATAAAAATATATTAACAATTAATTTTAGTGTATAAATAATATTTTTGTATATATATATATGAGTATAAATCCAACTCACAAGTCACAAGACAAACGAGTCGCATTCTGTCACACTCATTGCAACCAATCAAACCGCCGAGTAAACAACTTAGCCACGCAATGCACAACTATCTTATGTCTTATAGTACTCTCATCTAATAATTTTAATTAGTTAATTAATTAAAACTATTCCACGTTTATTTATTTTCTCGAAATAAGGAAGAAGGAAGGAAATGAATGAATTATTAACAAGTAACAAGAGAGAGAAAAAGGTTTATTTTTGTTTTCACTTTTCACTTATAAAATTAATGATTATTCTTTTTATTGTAAAAAAAATTGAGAAGATCAACTCTCTTATTATTATTAGTTAGATTTTTTTGTTGAATTATTAGGACACTGCTGACTCAGATTATACATTTTCAAACAAAAGGTGGAAGAAAAAGCAATTGCTTTATCGATTTCTTAACAAGAAACACAAGAAAATAAAATAACAAGTCGGCTAATTAATTAATTAATTAATTCAATCAATTCTGCATCATTCACAATTCACAAAAGCGTGTTTCATGTATCTGGAAACTAGCGCAGGTACGTAAGGGCAATAACTCAAAATGGATTCTGTCTTAAATTAAATCGTTCATAATGGATATACGATGAGTTTAAATTGGTGAATTATGATGGAAGACTCTAATAATTAATAAACATTTTTGTATTTTATTAATTTAAAAATAATATAAATAAAGCCGTAAAATTGAAAAAAAAATACAAATTTAATGTTAAAAGAATTTTAGAAATGACAAAAATTAAGTAAAAAGTAAAAATATTTTCGAAAAACGATGCATTTTATTTTTATTTTTTTAAAGAAGGGTAAGAATTTTAAAAAGAAAAATTTTTGGAAATCAGCAACTATTATTTAACCAGTATAAATACTAAATTGTCATTTTACTAATTTATATGTGTAAATTCTGAAAAAATGTAACTGTAAATTGTTTTAATTCATGGGTACACACTGTATTTTTTTTTTTTTACCAAAGATATGAGACTCGAACCCGCAACCTCTTAATTAAGTAAGAAAAAACTATGTCATTTGAGTTATAACTCATTGGTGGGTACACACTGTATTGATTCATATGTAAAAAATTCTATTAAATATATGTGTAATTATATATTTTTTGTGTGCAAAATATCTATAAATATAAATTCAAATTATTACTAACTAAATACTGACAAAAAGTAATAATATTTACTAGTCATATAATATTATTCTTAAAAAAATCAATAAATTTGAAAATAAATTGATATTGGTATCGAAAAAATTTCTTATAACCATTTTTTTTATTTTAGACGTTGAACATGTGATATGACTTATATTAAATACAAGATACATCATTAATAACGTTTTTTCATATAAATTATACTATATATCATATTGACAATATTTAATTTGGAATTCGCATTAACTTGTAATGTGATTTATAAATTAAAATTAAACTTGAGTTGACTTAATTTCATTTAATTTGGTTTGTTTTTTTTGTTTGGAAAAACTACCAAAAGTACCCATGAAATTTATAAATGCTAACAAAAGTACTCATAAACTAAGGAAATTAATGATGTACCCATGGAAGATGAATTTCGTATGACAAAAGTATCCAAATCCTAATTTTTTTATTAATTTTTTAATAAAATTTCTAAACTACCCTCACTCTCAACCTCAACTCACTTTTTCAACCTTCCATAACCCAATTTGTATCTTTAAAACCTTTGTCATGGAGTCCAAAACTACTCCTGTAATAGACCAGACCAAAATCAATAGTGGTGGTGGTGGTGGTAGAGGACTTCGACCGATTCCTAACAAATAAATTTAGTATGGTGAGCTCTTTTCCATTTTTTTCACCAATCCCTTCACACAAGGAAAATCCTCAAATTAAGAAAAAAAGGAAAAAATAAATGAAACGATTAAAAACTGTTCCTTTATGATTCTTTCTCTGATTCTTCATTGGTATTGATTGATTCTTTTGTTAATCTCGGCGCTGCAATCCTCTGTTGCGTTATTATCCAAAATTTACACCATAAAAGGTTCATTTCATCTATTGTAAGAGTAGTTTTGAACTCCATGACAAGTTTTAAAGGTGCATGTTGAGTTATGGAAGATTAAAAAAGTGAGTTGAGGTTGAGGGTGGGGATAGTTTGGGAATTTTATTAAAAAAATCAACAAAAAATTAGGGTTTGGATACTTTTGTCATACGGAACTCATCTTCCATGGATACATTGTTAATTTCCTTAGTTTATGGGTACTTTTGTCATCGTTCGTAAACTTCATGGGTACTTTTGGTAGTTTTTCCAAAGAAATAAATAAGAGTGTGTACATGTAAGTGCTTACCCGTCTAGTTCGGGCAGCTTTTAGATCTTGGCTTGGCACCTCATTAAAAAACCCTTTAGGCAAAAAAGAGTATGCCTTGGCCTTAGATCTTTTCTAGCTATAGTACCTTCTTAAGTTATAGGCATGCCATGATCTTGGTAGCTCCCGCCCTTCGAGGTCGGCCATCCTATAGTAACCTTTTCCTAGCACTTCTGCAACTCGGTATGGTCCTTTCCAATTAGCTGCTAGCTTCCCTTCTCCTGACCGACCTGCTCCGATGTCATTTCGAATTAAGATGAGATCGTTGGTGGAGAAGCTTCGTTGGACCACCTTCCGATTATACCTTACAGCCATTCGACGCTTTAACGCTTCCTCTCTAATCCAGACTCTTTCTCGGACTTCTAGAAGTAGGTCGAGCTCCTCCCTTTGGATTTGGGAGTTGGCATCTTCGTTGAAGAGGATCAGTCTGGGGGATCTTTCTTCTATTTCTACGAGAATCATTGCCTCTATTCCATAAGCAAGTCGGAATGGTGATTCTCCTGTTGTCGAGTGTGGTGTTGTCCGATATGTCCATAGGACTTGTGGGAGCTCCTCAGCCCGAGCTCCCTTTACGTCCTGTAGCTTCCGTTTTAACCCGGCCAATATGACTTTGTTGGCAGCTTCTGCCTGTCTGTTGGCCTGCGGATGTTCTACAGAGGTGAATTGGTGCTTTATTTTCAGATCAACTACCAAGTTTCTAAAACCTATGTCAGTGAATTGAGTTCTATTGTCTGTGATGATGGAGTATGGGACTCCAAACCTTGTGATAATGTTTCTATATAGAAACTTCTGACTTCTCTGAGCAATGGCAGTACCTAATGGCTCTGCTTCAATCCAATTTGTGAAGTAGTTTATGCCTACAATGAGGAACTTGACTTGCCCTGATCCCTGGGGGAAGGATCCGAGGAGGTCAAGCCCTCACTTTGCAAATGGCCAGGGTGATGTAACACAGATGAGCTCTTTGGGTGGAGCTATATGGAAGTTGGTGTGCTTCTGACATGGTGGGCATTTCTTGACGAACTCTGTTGCTTCCTTTTGCAAGGTCAGTCAGTAAAAACCAGCTCGGAGTACCTTTTTGGAAAGAGCTCGTGCCCCCAGGTGGTTGCCGCACACGCCACTGTGAACTTCTTCCAAGACTTCCCTTATAACGGAGGTCGGTACACATTTTAAGAGGGGTGTCGAAATCCCTCTTCTATATAGGATGTCATCCACCATGGTGTAGTACTGTGCTTCTTGTACTAGCCTTTTTGCCTCCTTTTTATCTGTGGGGAGTGTTTTCGACTTGAGGTAGTTGATTATGGGAGTCATCCATCCTTGATCCTGTCCTGATATAGTTAGGATCTTCTCTTCCTTGGAGATTGATGGATTTTGCAGTGTTTCTTGGATGAGGCTTCTATTATTGCCCCCTGGTTTGGTGCTGTCTAGTTTTGAAAGTGCATCGGCTCGGGCGTTTTGTTCCCGAGGTATATGTCGGACTTCACATTCCCTAAATTGTTTGAGCTGTTCTCTGATTTTGTCTAGGTATTTTTTCATTGTGGAGTCCTTAGCTTGATAGCTCCCCCCTATTTGTGAGGTGATTACTTGTGAGTCACTGAAGACGCTAAACTTTTGAACTCCCAGCTCCCTAGCCAGCCTCAAACTAGCCAGTAGTGCCTCGTATTCAGCTTGGTTATTTAAGGCAGGGAACTCGAGCTTTAATGAGAGCTCGATTTGAGTTCCCTGATCACTCTCTATAAGTACGCCGGCGCCACTCCCTGTTTTGTTCGAGGAGCCATCTATGTAGAGATCCCATTCTATGGGGATACCCGGGGTGTCAGTGTATTCTGCGATGAAGTCGGCCAGATATTGTGACTTAATAGCTGTCTGAGCTTCATATTTGAGGTCGAATTTGGATAGCTCGACCGCCCATTGTAGGATTCTTCCGGCTAAATCTGTTTCTGTAAGATACCTTTTATGCGTTGGTTGGTTCGTACTCTGATAGTGTGAGCCTAAAAGTATGGGCGGAGTTGTCGAGAAGTGAGTATGAGGGCGTAGGAGAACTTTTCTATCTTTTGATAGTTTAGTTCAGCCCCTTGTAGAGCCTTACTGATGAAGTAAATGGGTTGTTGCTCACTTTTGTCTTCCCTGACTAGTGCTGAGGCTATTGCTCCATTTCCTACGACGAGGTATAGTATGAGTTCTTCGCCTTCCCATGGTCGGGTAAGGATGGGTGGTTGCCCTAGAAATCTTTTGAAATCCTGGAAGGCTTGTTCACATTCTGGGATCCATTCAAACCTCTTTCCCTTCCTTAACGTTGCATAGAAGGGGAGAGATCTTAAGGCTAATCCAGCTAGAAATCTAGATAGGGCTGCTAGTTTTCCGTTGAGCTGTTGTACCTCCTTAACGCAAGTCGGGCTTTTCATGTTGAGTATGGCCTGACACTTATCTGGGTTTGCTTCAATTCCTCTCTGAGTGAGCATGAAGCCCAAGAATTTGCCGGCCTCTACCACGAAAGTGCACTTTGCGGGGTTAAGTCGCATCCCGTGCTTTCTTATGGTGTCGAATACTTTGGCAAAGCCAGATAACAACGATTTCTCACTCTGTTACCAGCATGTCGTCGACATAAACCTCCATTAACTTCCCAATGTGATCGGCGAAAACCTTGTTCATCAATCTTTGGTATGTAGCCACTACGTTCTTGAGTCCGAAAGGCATGACTATGTAACAGTAGTTTGCTTTTGGAGTTAGGAACGATATTTTTTCTTGGTCGGGCAGATACATTGGGAATTGGTTGTATCCTGAGTAGGCGTCCATGAATGAGAGGTACTTGTACCCTGAAGAGGCATCCACTAGATTGTCTATATTTGGGAGTGGATAGGGATCTTTTGGGCAGGCTTTATTAAGGTCGGTGTAATCAGTACACATCTGCTATTTTCCATTTGACTTTTTTACCAAGACGACGTTGGCTAGCCACAATGGGTATTTAACCTCCCTTATGAACCCTGCCTCCAGTAAGGCCTGTACCTGCTCTTCCATAGCTTGGGACCTTTCTGGGCCAAGCTTTCTGCACTTCTGTTGTACTGGCCGAGATCTGGGATACACTGCCAGCTTATGGCATATCAGCTCGGGATCTATGTCGGGCATGTCAGCGGCCTTCCATGCAAAGAGGTCGGAGTTATTCTTTAGGAACTGTATCAGTAGCTCCTTTAGGTCTCCTTTTAAGGCTGTCCCTATATTTGTTATTTTGTCTTGAGTATCCCCGATCTGGACTTCTTCAGTTTCACCTTCAGGTTGTGGACAAAGTTCTTCGCGAGCTCGGACTCCCCCGAGTTCGATAGTGTTGGTTTCTTTTCCTCTGGGGTTACCCTTAAGGTTCAAACTTTCATTGTAAAATTGTTGCGCGAGTTTTTGGTCTCCCTTTATCGTGGCGATCCTTTTTGGAGTTGGGAACTTCATGCACAAATGTGGAGTAGAGACTTCTGCAGTAAGCTGGTTCAGCGTTGTAAGCGGAGCTCACGTCGACTACGATGTAGTCTATGCTTAGCGTCCTAGACCGGCTTCCTTTTCCAAAGGTTGTGTGCAATGGAATATACCCAAGCGGCTGAATTGGGGTGTCTCCAAGGCCGAATAGGCTATTTGGATATGCTCTGAGCTCTTTTTCTTGTAGGCCGAGTTTGTCGAAGGCAGACTTGAAAAGTATATCTGCAGAGCTCCCTTGGTCAATTAATGTTCGGTGGAGGTTGGCATTGGCGAGTATGACAGTTACAACCACGGGATCATCGTGTCCCGGGATGATGCCTTCGGCGTCCTCTTGAGTAAAAGTGATAGTGGGAAGGTCTGATGACCTATCCCCTTCTCCGAGGTGGTACACTTCCTTGAGGTGTCTTTTACGGGACGACTTGGAGATCCCCCCGCCTGCGAATCCCCGTTGATCATGTGAACATGTGTTTCAGGGGTGTGAGGGGGACGTTCAGCTCGTCTTCCCTCTTCATCCCTTATTCGCTTCCTTGGTTCGTCCCCTGTATTGGCGAGGAACCGTTTTAATCTGCCTTCTCGAGCTAGCTTTTCTATGACATTCTTCAAGTCGTAGCATTCATTGGTAGAGTGCCTATAGATTCGGTGGTACTCGCAGTACTCCGTCCGACTTCCTCCGCTTTTGTGTTTAATCGGACGAGGGGGCGGGATCTTTTCTGTGTTGCATATTTCTCGGTAGACATCCACAAGGGACACCCAAAGTGGGGGTGTAGTTGTGGTACTTTCTAGGTTTTTCCGTAGGTTAATCCTCTCTTTTCCTGGAATCTTTATCCTTGTCCCAAGATGGGTAGGAGAATCCATGCTTTGAGATTTCTCCTAATCGGGAGTTCTCCTCCATATTAATGTACTTTTCTGCCCATTCTTGTACCTCGTTCAAAGATGTTGGGTGCTTTTTGGATATGGAGTGGCAAAAGGGTCCTTCGCGCAAACCGTTGATGAGTCCCATGATAGCTGCTTCTGTCGGAAGATTTTGTATGTCAAGGCATGCTTTATTAAATCTTTCCATGTAGCTGCAGAGGCTTGTTTAATTCCTAACAAACATGGAGCGTGCTTGGCTTTATCCTTCTGGATGGAGAACCTGGCGAGGAACTTTTTAGCAAGGTCGTCAAAACTTGTGATTGATCTTAGAGGCAAACTGTTGAACCACTTTATTGCTGTTTTAGTTAGGGTGGTCGCGAAGGCTTTACAGCGAGTTACGTCGGAGGCGTCCGTGAGGTACATCTGGATTCTAAAGTTACTGAGATGATGGCTCGGGTCGGACGTGCCATCGTCTGGAGTCATGTCAAGAGCTTTAAAGTCTTTTGGGACTTTGGCTTTCATGATTTTCTTTGTAAACGGATCTTGATCCTTGTGGGGGCAGTCTTCGCAGTCGAATCGAGTAGTCTTAGATTTGAGATCGGCTTCGAGCTTGAGGAGCTTGTCTTCCAGCTCTAATCGCCGTCTTGTTTCTCTCCGGAGGTCCCGCTCGGCTTCGCGCTAGTGTTCGGCTTCTTGTTCGAGCTGTTTAAGGCGATCCTGTTGTTCACCGATGGCATCTAGGATTTCAGAATTTTGAGGTTGTTTGCCTCCCTTAGGTTGGTGTGTATCCTTTGGGGAGGTTGGTGTGGCACCCATGTTCTCTAGAGGCGTTCCTTCTTCCAATCCAGAGTTATGGTCGTTGACTGGGTTGCTTTCCATGTTGAGGGGATGACTTCCAGGGTCCCCGGCAACGGCGCCAATGTTCTGAGGGTTACCTGAAACTGGAGGTCAATCTCGGATGAGATCTTGTGTCCTGGGTGATGCTGCCGTGTCCAACTTGTTGAGGTTAGAGGGGCTGTTGATCCTTGGTCACCGGAGGGTGGTGGTACCTGCAAGGCTGCAAGAGACTCCGATGCTTAAGTCAGCACGTGCTTTAGGCAGATTTTTTGTAGAATCAGAGTATGAGTTATACCTAGGTGCTCCAGTGTATTTATAATAGTAGAGAGTGACCTTTTATGAGATAAGTTAGTTATCTTATCTTTATCTTAAGCGAGGTCACCTATCTTTTTGGCTAGCCACCTTTAGAGGGGCCGTTATCTCCTGTTTTGGGCCGGTGTGGGTCTATATATTAATTTGGCCGAGCTCTTTGGGAAGAGGTCGGTGATAACCCATCTTGCAAGAGGTCAGTCGCTTTGGTTTCGTCCAACCCGGATCGTGTAGCTCGGTCCCGGGTATGAACACCCTTCTTCATATTTTCGAAAATTTTAAAATTACAATTTTAAATCTTTATCTTATCTTTATTTAATTTCAAATTTTAAGTTTGGTGTGTCTTTTAGTTTGTTTTCTTTTTAAATTTCAAAAATTTTTAAAATCACTTTTTGTTTAAATTTTAAAATTTCAAAAAAAAAATTCAAATCTTGCATCTTTATTTTCAATTTTAAATTTTAAAAAAGTTTGGTGCTTCTTGTTAGTAAATTTCAAATTTTAAAATCTTATCTTACTTATCTTCCTAGATTCTTGATTCTTATCTTACTTCAATGACATGGATTCACGAGAAATGCGTGGTCTTCGGATATGCCGTTTCTATGGTAGACAGGGTCATAGTCGGAGTCGATGTCCTCAGCATGTTGAACCGAGTGGAGTTGTTGATGATGCTGGACACTAGATCTTTGTTAGTCATTGTGTTGTATGTTTAGGGTTAATTTTATCAATTAATATTTTTGAGGTTTGTCGTGTTCGTATTTTAAAGTTAATTTTCTCAGTTAATGTCTGTGTGTGTCGTCGTGTTTGTATTATTAAGTTACATGTTAACTTCTGTGAGTTATTACAGCTGACGATTTCTGAGAGGATAATTTCAGATTTCATACAATAGTCTTACAAAAGGTTAATTAAAAATTACATTAATTTAATTCTGAAACCATGATTTAAAGTTCGATAAGGTAAACTTACAAAACATTAATTAAAAATTAAACTTAATTATTAAACCCCTGCTTACTTCTTTCGAATCATCCAATCAAGTCCCTTGCCCATCATGCCCTGACCAAAACGCGACAGAGTAAATCTATTAGGTGGATTCCTTTTTGTCCGTAGGTTATACGAATGACCTTAAACTGACTCACTGACATTCGGAGTGGCTGACCCACCAGCCTCTGTCAGAAGAGATGCACCGGGGTTGTACTCCTCAACAGCCTCATGCTCAAAAGTGCTTGGCCCAATATCTGGTAGATTGAGACGAGCAGAGTTGAAAATCATATATAGAGTGATGAAACCACTCTGTCAGGAATCACACGACACCCGCCCTGAAGTGCGACCAGAAGTAGACCCCTGTCGACCAGACTCTGCTGGTGTAGGGATAGTGCTGAAATCTGCAAAATGACCAACACCAGTGTCAACCCACTACTGTATATGATGATCCCCATCCCCATCAACGGGAATCTGCAATGGGATATGCGAAAAGCCAACCCATTGTTGTCTGGGCGAAATGTGCTGTATGGGCTGGATGTGGTGGCTGGACTGACTCTGATGGCTGTGATGGCTAGGCTTGCCGTGGTTGTTGGACCGGCTGTGCTGACTATGTCGGCTGCGACAGCTGTGGTCACTGGACTAGCCAACGTGACTATGCTAACTATGCTGATTGTGTTGACTGCGACGGCTGGGCTCGGCATGGTCGCTGGACTGGCTGTGCTGACTGTGCTGATTGTGTTTACCATGGTTTAGTTGCTGTGGGAGATAATAGAGAAACAATTCAAATACTGCATACTGTGGTGGTCCCTGAGGTGCTGGTGGCTGAGGAATTTGCTCCGACAATCTCAGCAAATGCCCATACAACCCCACATACCAATCATGGTACTCAGCCGACGGTCTAAAGTCCCAAGTCAAAAGGGGGTGCCCATCCCGCAACCGAGTGTTATGATGGATGCCCCCATTCTACTATCCACCTTGCATGTAAAACTCTCTAGTCATGAAGCTACACTTCGCGAAGAGTCATCCAACGTTCTTCCGGTAGAATAACTCTTGCTACCTCTAGGACGGGTTGTGCATATCCGAACTGATGTATCACTCGGTTCACAAGGTGCCATCCGACACACTCGAACGACAATAACGGAGTAATGGTGTCACACACCTCAAGGTGTCCATGTAGCTCGTCGGGTATGATCACTCCTTCGTACGACTGCCACACAAAGTGCAACATATTATTAGAAAATTAGAATCCTAATATTAATGTTGGATATTTACACACACAAAGCAAAAACATTTACCTCTTCCATGTAGTCTATTTCCTTCCTAAATGTCGTCGTGGTCTTCAATAACCACGTTGCGGTTCGTTCAGAATAACTCCACCTAAAACACGTATCATTGAAAAAATTAAAAATGTGTCATCAATAGAATACATAACCGAAATAGGAACTATTACCTCCGAGCAACCGGTACGTCAACCACTGGAAGGTACTATCTCAGTACAAGCGCAATACATGTGCTCCCATGCCCAAACAAACAAAAGATTAAGAGGGCCATCCATCTCTTTAGGATCATACCGTGATGCATAGTACAATGCCCTGTAAAGATGCGCGAGACATGCTGACCCCCAACTGTAAGTGTGGATCTGGTCAAAATCGCGTAGCAACGGTTGATACTACGCATGAGCATATGTCATCGACTTATCCGCAAATAGGGTCTGGTGCGTGCGTACGTAAAACCCCCCATACCTTTCCGTACGACAAGCAATACCAGCAAGTGCACTGGGTCGTCCAAGTAATACCTGAGCGAGTCAGGGTCGATCCCACGAGGATTGTGGCTTGAAGTAAGCTTATGGTTGTCTTGCAGGTCTTAGTCAGGCAGAATCAGAAGGTTTATGTTGGATAAACTTTGAATACTTTATATGTCATAAATGATTGGATGCAATAATGGGAATAAGGTTGAGAGTTTGAGTTGCTTTGTCTTCTGAAGTAACTCTGGTACTACTGTCTTCTTTGCTTGTGAGTGATTTCTTCAATGGCAGGCTGTATGTGATTGACATTGGTTTGAGTAGCTGCCAATACTCCTCCGGATCTAAACCCCCAGTTTAAGGTGGATCCCTTTCTACTTGAGGGTGAAGCGCATACATTCCATTCTCCTTCATGATCCTACTCAAAACGCCACAGACAAGGTCGGATCTTCTGGATCAGAGAATGATGTATTTGGGTTCTAGCCTCTACCACAGAGACCCTAATCTCCCCAGAAATTGGCTGAACTAATGTCTTGAGAAGTCCCCAACGAAGTCACGGATTAGCCGTCTGAGAGATGTATATTCAAGCTGTTGTTCGTCACTGTCCGGTGAAAGACGCATTTAGAATCCAAGTAGACGCGGGTGTTTGTCAGGCACGTTCATCTTAATGTGATGAATAGAGCTAATTGGTTAGATTATCCTATTCACCACGATGAAGTACGAATAAACATCTTAGAATTAATCATACACGGATCGGAGAGAAACAGTAGTACTTTTATTAATTCATGGGCTCAGCAGGGCTCCTCCCCTCAACCTAGGAGGTTTAGAAACTCATACTGAAAGTAAAAATACAGAGAAAAATGAACTAATGGCAGACCTCCCTCCTAGAGGGGGAGGAAGGTGATGAAAAATGTAAAAATTCCTCTTGAATTACATAAGCATAAACCCTTAAATGCTAAACAAATGATTAGTAAGGGTAAAACAGTCTATTTAGTGCTAAAATCCACTTTTGGGGCCCACTTGGTTAGTGTTTGGGATGAGCTTTGATGAGATCCACGTGCTATGAGGTCTCTTGGGCGTGGAATGCCAGCTAGGGGGTCCTTTCTGGCCTCTGCTCTATGGGCACTGGATGCTTGGAAGGGGGTATGTAGTTGCCGTTGGACGCTAATTTTTGGGCCTTCTAATCCGAAGCAAAGTATGGACTATTATATATTGATGGAAAGCTCCATTTGGACTTCTGTAGCTCCAGAAAAGCTCTTCTGAATTTAGGCAGGTCAGATTTGGACAGCATCTACAGTGCTTTCTCTGTCTCTGAATCAGACTTCTGCTCCAGCTCCTCAATTTCAGCCAGAAAATACCTGAAATTGTACAAAAACACAAAAACTCATAGTAGAATCCAAAAATGTGAATTTAACACTAAAAACTATAAAAACTCAATAAAAACTAAATAAAAACTACTAAAACCTATGAATTTGATGT
Source organism: Arachis hypogaea (assembly GCF_003086295.3). Taxonomy (NCBI): domain Eukaryota; kingdom Viridiplantae; phylum Streptophyta; class Magnoliopsida; order Fabales; family Fabaceae; genus Arachis; species Arachis hypogaea. Next base: position 608,372 of record NC_092047.1, read on the forward strand.
CAAAAAGCGTATAAAATATCCGCTCATCACAACACCAAACTTAAACTGTTGCTTGTCCCCAAGCAACTAAAAACACAGTAGGATAGAAAAGAAAATTAAGATACAATAAATTTAGATGAGTGCGATGATAAACCACTATTTTATGATTTATATTGTGCTCAATTGAGTGGTTTTTATCAAGTCTTCACCTACTTATTCATATAATTTGCATGGTTTTACAATCCTTTCCTTATTATGTGATATATGTGAAAACATGTTTCCTAAGCTTTAAAACTATTAATTTTAATTATCCTTTATTACCATTCGATGCTGCGATCTGTGTGTTGAGTATTTTCAGGCTTTATAGGGCAGGAATGGCTTAAAGGATGGGAAGGAAACATGCAAAAGTGAAAGGAACAACAAAAATGAAGTATTTGAGGAACTGGAAGTGACGCGCACGCATGGACGATACGGACGCGCGATTTGCACAGACACCAAGCGACGTGCATGCATGGAAGACGCGAATGCGTGAACAAGGGAAGCTCCGAAATGACGCGTGCGCGTGACCCACGTGCACGCATGACAGACGCCACGTACAGAAAATGCAGAAATTGCCCCCAGCGATTTCGGGCCAGCTTTTGACCCAGTTCTCAGCCCAGGAAACACAGATTAAAGGCTATAAAGTGGGAGAATCAATCCATTCATCATACATTCAATCATATACACAATTTTAGATTTTAGATGTAGTTTTCTAGAGAGAGAGGTTCTCTCCTCTCTCTTAGGATTTAGGATTAGGATTAGGATTTAGGATTTCTTTTATGATTAGGCTACTTCTCTTCATTACAGGTTCAATGTCCCTTTAATTTAGTTTCTCTTCTACATTTATTTATTCTACTACATTAGTTTGTTTATTTTCCCAAATTGATTTATGGATTCCTATGTTTAATTTGATTTTCTATTTAATATAATTTGAGATATTTCAGATTTATAATTGCTTTCTTTTATTTATGATATAAATAATTTAGATTTTTCCCCTTTGCTTTGTGATGAGCGGATAATTTATATGCTTTTTGGCATTGTTTTTAGGTAGTTTTTAGTATATTTTAATTACTTTTTATTATGTTTTTATTAGTTTTTATGCAAAATTCACATTTCTGGACTTTACTATGAGTTAGTGTGTTTTTATGTAATTTCAGGTATTTTCTGGCTGAAATTGAGGGCCCTGAGCAAAAATCTGATTCAGAGGCTGAGAAAGGATTGCAGATGCTGTTGGATTCTGACCTCTCTGCACTCGAAATGGATTTTTTGGAGCTACAGAAGTCTAATTGGCGTGCACTCAATTGCTTTGGAAAGTAGACATCCAGGGCTTTCCAGCAATATATAATAGTCCATACTTTTTCCGAGTTTTGACGACGCAAACTGGCGTTTAAACGCCAACTTCCTGCCCTATTCTGGTGTTAAACGCCAGAAACAGGTTACAAACTAGAGTTAAACGCCAGAAACAGGCTGCAACTTGGCGTTTAACTCCAAGAAAAGTCTCTACACATGAAAGCTTCAATGCTCAGCTCAAGCACGTACTAAGTGGGCCCCAGAAGTGGATTTCTGCACTATCTATCTTAGTTTACTCATTTTCTGTAAACCTAGGTTACTAGTTGAGTATAAAAACTACTTTTAGAGAATTATTATGTACCTCGTGACATTGTCACATTTTACATTGTATCTCTACGACATGAGTCTCTAAACTCCATGGTGGGGGTGAGGAGCTCTGCTGTGTCTCGATGGATTAATACAATTACTACTGTTTTTCATTCAATCACGCTTGTTTCTATTCTAAGATATTCATTTCCACTTCAACATGATGAATGTGATGAACCGTGACACTCATCACTATTCTCAACCTATGAACGCGTGCCTGACAACCACTTCCGTTCTACCTTAGATTGAATGTGTATCTCTTGGGTTTCTGGTTCACGAGTTTGATTGGCTCTCCTGACAACAGAGCATTCAAATCCGTGAGGCCAGAGTCTTCGTGGTATAAGCTAGACTCAATTGGCAGCATTCCTGAGATCTAGAAAGTCTAAACCTTGTTTGTGGTATTCCGAGTAGGATTTGGGATGGGATGACTGTGAAGAGCTTCAAACTCACGAATGTTGGGCGTAGTGACAGACGCAAAAGGATCACTGGATCCTATTCCAGCACAAGTGAGAACCGACAGATGATTAGCCATGTACATGGACCATTTTCACTGAGAGGACGGATGGTAGCCACTGACAACGGTGATCCACCAACATACAGTTTGCCATGGAAGGAACCTTGTGTGCGTGAAGAAGAAGACAGTAGGAAAGCAGAGATTCAGAAGACAGAGCATCTCCAAAACTCCAACCCATTCACCATTACTGCATAACAAGTATTTATTTCATGCTCTTTTATTTTTCGCAATTAAAACCAAAACCATTATTGATATCCTGACTAAGATTTACAAGATAACCATAGCCTGCTTCAAACCAACAATCTCCGTGGGATCGACCCTTACTCACGTAAGGTATTACTTGGACGATCCAGTGTACTTGCTGGTTAGTTGTGCGGATTGCAAAGTGTGATTGTAATTTTTGCGCACCAAGTTTTTGGCGCCGTTGCTGGGGATTGTTCGAGTTTGAACAACTAACGGTTCATCTTGTTGCTTAGATTAGGAATAATTTATTTATTGTTGCTAGAGAGTCATCAAATCTGAGTCCTTTACTTTCTTTTCAAAAATTTTATTTTTCTTTATTAATTCTTAATTTTTCTTTGAGTTTTTTTTCATGTTTTAAGTTTGGTGTCAATTGCATTTTTTTATTTTCCTTTAAATTTTCAAATTGTATGTCCCTAATTGTTCTTCATATTTTTGAATTTGTGTTCATTGTTCTTTCTTGATTTTTAAGTTGTTCTTGTTTATTTTTCTTGTTTGATCTTTAGTTTTTCTTGTTTTGTGTCCTTCCTTGTTTTTCTTGTGATTTTCGAAAAGCTCAAAAAGATTTTTCAAGAAAATACTTCTTCCTTCATAACTCAGTTGGTTAGAGCGTTGGCTTATGTTTTTGGTATCTTTTTTTCAAAAATAATTTTTCTTTGATTAAATCTTGTGTCAAATTTTAATTTGGTGTTCTCTTAATTTTTCTTTAGTTTTCAAAAATTT